>NC_088241.1:28724803-28972303 GCF_036934945.1 Oncorhynchus masou masou | reverse complement strand
GGGGGTGTCTTGCTAAATGCCTATAATTTCCACCTGTTGTTTATTCCATTTGCACAACAGCATGTGAAATTTATTGTCAATCAGTGTTGCTTCCTAAGTGGACAGTTTGATTTCACAGAAGTGTGATTGACTTGGAGTTACATTGTGTTGTTTAAGTGTTCCCTTTATTTTTTTGAGCAGTGCATATATACAGTGTTGTAACAATGTACAAATGGTTCTGTGGGGTGTGTTTGTGAACATAGCCCCAGGACCAGCTTGCTTAGGGGACTCTTCTCCAGGTTCATCTCTCTGTAGGTGATGGCTTTGTTATGGAAGGTTTGGGAATCGCTTCATTTTAAGTGGTTGTAGAATTTAACGTCTCTTTTCTGGATTTTGATAATTAGTGGCTGTCGGCCTAATTCTGCTCTGCATGCATTATTTGGCATTCTACGTTGTACTTGGAGGATATTTTTGCAGAATTCTGCATACAGAGTCTCAATTTGGTGTCCCGTTTTGTGAAATCTTGATTGGTGAGCGGACCCCAGACCTCACAAACATAAAGGGCAATGGGCTCTATGACTGATTCAAGTATTTTTTAGCCAGATCCTAATTGGTATGTTGAATTTTATGTTCCTTTTGATTTACCTTACCTTGTCTCTCAGATCGTTCACAGCTTTGTGGAAGTTAGCTATGGAGCTGATGTTTAGTCTCTCTCTCTCTCTCTCCTACTATCTCTCTCTCTCTCTCTCTTTCTATCTCTCTCTCCCCTCCATCCATTATCTCAGTGTGGCCATACACAGACTAGACAGGCTAAACAGGTAGTAAACAGAACATCTGCTTATCTGACTGTGTTACCCCTGGTTGACCCCAGTGACATAACAATGGAGGTCAGGATGAAGGATGAAATTACTGAATATCTAAATGGCTGACTGAACACCTGGTCTTTCCATGACATAGACTGACCAGGTGAATCCAGGTGAAAGCTATGATCCCTTATTGATGTCACCTGTTAAATCCACTTCAATTAAGAGATTTTTGAGATCTACAAATTACATTTTTCAGCGGGATAATTCACGCCCAATGCCACAAGGCTTGGAGTATCCAGGAATGGTTCCACGACCGAGACAGTGAATTCAGCTTACTGCATTGGCCTGCCCCCGTCACCAGATCTCATTCCAATTGAGCATCTGTGAGATGAGATGGAATGAGCTATTTGGACTAGAGATCGACTATCAGCCAACTTGACACAACTGTGAGAATCATTGGAGTCAACATGGGCCAGCATCCCTGTGGAATGCTTTAGAGACCTTGTAAAGTCCATGCCCCAATGAATTGAGGCTGTTCTGAGGGCAAAATGGGAGCAACTCAATATTAGGAAGTGTATCCAAACAAACAGGCTTATCATCTAACCTTAAATCCGCCAGAGCAGAGAAAGCTACTGGGTATGCAGGTTCGTGCTCCAGCCCTTCTTTAACACACCCGATTCAGCTAATCAAGGTCTTGATGAGTAGCTGATTACTAGAATATGATATGTTAAAGCAGGGAAAGAGCTAAAGCCTACACACCCAGTACCTCTCCAGGAGGAGGGTTTGCCAACTAAAACCTCAGCATGTCCAATGCAACCAAAGTATATTTAAAAAAAAGAGCCAATCACATCTCAGTCCTTTTAAATACAGTCCCTCCCATAGGAACAGGAGTGGTGATGCTGGCTTTCACTCACCTCATTGCCAGCGACCATCATGTGATGCGTAGTGATCAGGGCCTTGAACACCACCACCCAGCTGGCATTGGTGGCCCTCTCAAACAACGTGTCCGCCATCTGTGGGATGTTCACATTAGACTCCTTGGTGGCCTCAATCAGGTCTGAGGGAGAATAATGAAGAGAAATACAGTGCTTAATTACATTTTTCCCATACATGTAATGCACAATCTCCATACATAATCAGGCTTGGTCAATTCGTACCTCGATCCGGTCTGAGCGAACAGCAACAACGAGAGGTTACTTACTACAAAACAGGTTACAAAGGCTACAAATAGGTTACAAACTCTCCAAGTACTTTACATGGAGTGTAATCTCTGTCATTTTGACAACGTATTTCCCCTCCGGCTGTATTGCTTTAACCCAGATCTTCTGTTTCCTGGAAATACTTACATTGGTCCTGAACTGACAGACAGACAGAGCATCCTTTTGTCAATAGTTTCCTTTAATCACCCGGTCACACTGACACAGGCACAGAGTGAGGAGAAGAGAGAGGAATTTCCCTACAAGTGTGAGAGAAAGGCATCACTGTCACACCCTGACCATAGTTTGCTTTGTATGTTTCTATGTTTTGGTTGGTCAGGGTGTGATCTGAGTGGGCATTCTATGTTGGATGTCTTGTTTGTCTATTTCTATGTCTGGCCTGATATGGTTCTCAATCAGAGGCAGGTGTTCGTCATTGTCTCTGATTGGGAACCATATTTAGGTAGCCTGCTTGGTGTTGGGTTTTGTGGGTGATTGTTCCTGTCTCTGTGTTAGTTTGCACCAGTATAGGCTGTTTAGGTTTTCTCGTTACGTTTTTTGTACTGTTCGTGTTCTTTTTTTCATTAAACATGAATCTAAATAGCCACGCTGCATTTTGGTCCTCCTCTCCTTCACCACAAGAAAGCCGTTACAATCACTCAGGGCAGAGCTAGAGAGACAGAGAGCCAGAGAGAGTGGTGGTGCCATCTGAGCAGACAGACAGGGTGGGACATTTCAAGCTGTTCTGCCTCCCCCTCACCAACACAAATCAGCCAACATGTGCTCAGAGAAAATCTATTTACTGTGGCGGCATAGTAAGGATTCGTCAGGCCCGCTTGATGGTTTTCGGTTACATTCCTCATGTAAATGACTGATATAAACACCTGATATATGAGATATTTCAGATGAGTTTGCGGCTCAGAAAGAGGGAGGAACTCGCTCTGAGAACAGAAAATAGGTCATAGCTATCAAGTCCTGCATGGGAGAAGAAGTGAGGCACACACAGTACAAAATATCTCTGTCACTCTGCCAACAGACAGAGCAAGCTGAGAGACTGGTACTGCATTTCCCCTTTCTGACTTTACACACCCGAAATTACCAATAAAGCCCATCCACGTCCAAAACACTTTTGTCATTTTGATTTGTTGTAATACGATCTTCCTGCACTCAATAAAGCTTTAGAGGCACAATTGAGATGGACAGGAAGGTTGGATATATTTATATAGTGCACAATGAGGCAGGACGGAGGGCGTGGTAGAGAGATGGGAGGCAGTGATAGAGAGATGAATAAAGAGGAGAGGGATGCTCTGAAGGCCAGGGTTCTGTCACAGACATGTTACAGTGATGTCTCCCGTCAGTCTTTTAGTATCATGGTATCATCGTATCATACCAACATACGTTAACCCACACACATACGAATGTGTAGGTATTACACATACTCAAGCACGCAGACACACACACGCGCGTGCACCTACACACACTCTCACACTCTCACACTCTCACACTCTCTCTCTCTCTCTCTCACACACACACACACACACACACACACACACACACACACACACACACACACACACACACACACACACACACACACACACACACACACACACACACACATACACACACATAAAACACACACACACAGAGTGAGAATGATCATCCCTGAGGGATTGATGAGTCAGCAGCCTGTTTCTCACCTCCTCCGTTTCTCTCTCTTTATATGCCTCTCTCATTCACTCTTTCCTTCTCTCTCAACATACACACACTGAGCCACACATTAACTGACATAGAAAACACATGGGCAAACACACAATGACTCAGATCATCTATACACCAACAAACAGACACATACACACAAACAGAAACCCATGGATACCTCTGGGCCAAAGGCTACGCATAACGTCTGGGCAAATTCTTAGAGGCTAACCAATGGTGACTTCACCTCGACTCCTCACAGAGACCCAAACCAAGCCAGTGACCGATTGTGATTCAAAGCTGAGTCACCCGGGTGCCTCAAATCTGTGTTACCCCGCTGAGCAAGAGAGCCTTGGCATTCACCAAACCACCACAAATGAAGACTCACAACCGTGCAGGTTGGATAGGATGAAGTTGAATGACAAACAGAGAGGGTCTCCCAGGCATCATTACACTGATAATAAATCCAGCACTGTTAATTACCTGACCTTGCTCTAATCATTGTGGCTAATCCCATTGCCTTGTTAGACCAATCCTGCTGCTTCCTCTGGATTATCTGGGCACAGGAAGTAACAAGTACTGTTCCCAGAGCAACATATCAGAGCACAAGTCCAGAGATAGACTATGACGAAGTCTGTTTTTTTCTCACATAGACATCAACTATGGTCAGCAGGATCCACATAACGGCCAGAGTGGCCACAATAATACATTACCAGAGATCTACAGATATGAGAGGAGAGGAAGGTAGAGAGAGATCATTTCAATTAAATGTAGAGAGAGAGAGAGAGAGAGAATGGAGAGAGAGAAACAAAAGAGATGGAGCAGAGAGAGAAAGCAGAGAGATAGAGAGCGAATGGAGAGAGCAGATGGAGAGAGCGAGAAAGATGAGGAAGAGAGCATAGAGAGAGAGAGAAAGGGCGGGTTAGAGATGAGGAGAAATGTGACTCAGGGCTGAGCTATTCTGATTGAGATGCTGAGCAGCAGGAACCTCAGCCGGGCAAACAGCAGCCCTGACTCACTGTCTCAGCACAGCTCTCCCTTCCCATCTCTCAATAATTCATACTGAGAGAGATGAGAAAGAGAGATATAGAGAGGGAGAGAGAGAGAGAGAGTGTGTGTGTGTGAGTGTGTGTGTGTATGTAATTATGCACACAGCAATTTCACAAATATCCCCTACTCACAAAGTCCCATACGTGTCACATAGACCCACAAGGGATGTACAGTAGCTCCTCAAACTATGCAAATACAAACACATGACTATGCACACACAGTCATGCATTCACTTAGACAATGTTGTCATAGCAGCAGTAACACTGCCCTAGTTATTAGGGACTACTTCCATGTAGTGTACCTGCATGAGACAGACAGGGTGAATCACCACCTTGTGACACTACTGGAGCCAACACAGGAAGGAGGAGGGATCATAAAGATTCCTGTCATGGATCAAATATAATTGCCTAGTGGAAAAAGCCCAGTCATATTGGAATAAGGAGGAGCAGTCAATGTGACAAGGGTGTTAGTGAAAACTTGAATCTTTTATTTTCTTGAAATCCTACTCATGCCACAATATGGGACCATTTCACTGCCTAAAATGTAAAACATAATCTATTCACTGGGTGGGCACTGAGCTCTTGAGATAATATCATAAAAAGCCACAAATGAGATTATTCGCTTTGGAAGAAGCAACCAGAGCCGTATGTTATCAGTAGGGAGCCATAGAGGAAGAGCAGTGGCAGCAGTAATTGAGGAAGAGCAGAGTGGCAGCAGTAATTGAGGAAGAGCAGTGGCAGCAGTAATTGAGGAAGAGCAGAGTGGCAGCAGTAATTGAGGAAGAGCAGTGGCAGCAGTAATTGAGGAAGAGCAGTGGCAGCAGTAATTGAGGAAGAGCAGTGGCAGCAGTAATTGAGGAAGAGCAGTGGCAGCAGTAATTGAGGAAGAGCAGTGGCAGCAGTAATTGAGGAAGAGCAGTGGCAGCAGTAATTGAGGAAGAGCAGTGGCAGCAGTAATTGAGGAAGAGCAGTGGCAGCAGTAATTGCAGTGCCAGTTGGGAAAGTGGTGGCAGTAATAGCAGCAGCCTTGGCAGTGATTACGGTAATAGTCACATCCCCGTCTCCCCACTGCACCAGACACTACTCAATGGCCCCGTCATTCTGCAGCAGAGAGACAACACATACTCAGATACACACATTTAGTTCAGTTAGTATGTACCTCGCACACACACAAACACACACACACACAAATATACACGCACACACAAAGATGTACACACCCCACACGCGCACACACATTATCACACACACAGACATGTGTAACTAGCTGACGAGTGCAGACAGGGTGTCTGCACAGTAAGGCAACGTTAGCCCGCTGAGCTAAGATGTATGCGCTTTTAGGATTTAGGCAAGGTTATTCATTCACACAAGCGTAGGGAAATGCATCTCTACTACTAAACATACACAAACACAGTGCACATGCTACACACAGCCCTTCTGCCGTATTCATAAAGCCCCACCCCCTGAGGCGTCATTGTGCAGTAGAGCGAGCAGAAGAGGAACATCATGGGTCTGACATAATCTCATCCTCGTGCTGTACGTGAACAAAGGCAATGAGGGGGAGGAGTAGGCAGAGAAACCTGTCAGCGTCAAAGATACTACTACTCTACCTCAAATGCATCCATCATCCATCATCCATCCTCCATCATCCATCATCCATTCTCCATCGCTTACACCAGGGCTCAGTGTGTCAGTCGAATAGCCGCAATGCTGACTGGAAAATTGCAATCACACACGCACTCTGCTGCTATTATGCATGACAAGACAGAGAACATCCACGCCTACACTGACAGCAGCATCATCACACTGCCATACTGCCTCTCACACTGACAGCATCATCGTCACACTGCCATACTGCCGCTCACACTGACAGCAGCATCATCACACTGCCATACTGCCGCTCACACTGTGCTTTCATCACTTCTTCATCTTTGATGCAAGTGTAGTGTTACAATGTGACTGGAACTTAACATTGAGGTTGTTTACTCTAAGCACGGGTTCAGACAAAGGCTAAACACAGACATGACGCCTGCTACTCATCCTATGAGCTCTCATTGACACAGCTTTTACTGTAGAGCTATTTACAGTACATACGTATGTATGTATGTATGTATGTATGTATGTATGTATGTATGTATGTACTGTATGTGTGTGTGTGTGTGTGTGTGTGTGTGTGTGTGTGTGTGTGTGTGTGTGTGTGTGTGTGTGTGTGTGTGTGTGTGTGTGTGTGTGTGTGTGTGTGCGTGTGTGCGTCCATGTGTGCATGTGTGTGTGTTCTATTGACCGATATCGTGTCGGGTCACTGCCAGTGAAATCGATACCACAACACCCTGCCATATGTCCTTGTGCCAAACTCTGAATCGAACAGACCTATTTCATTCATCAATAGCTGAAAGTGATACTGGTGCCACAGGACACAAAAGGGACACACAAAGTCACACACATAAGCACATGCACACACACAAATAAGCATACATGCATGTGCACTAACTCACACAGGAAATGTATTGAGTCTTTATTTATAAACGAGTTTAGAGTGCAAATGGGGATGAGCCAAGACTGTTTCCTTGGCAACTAGAAATCTCTCATAAGGTTGCAGTAAAATACTTTTGCAGAACATGTTACAGGTATAATTTCACTGCAACAGTTATAGACATAACATAGTAGTGCTAGACTACACAGAATCACACGTTTACCTGATATCTCATGTCCCAATTTACCCCATTCCACATACAGTGCATGACAAAGTGTATCACCAAGTGTATAACATGCATTCAATTGGGCGATACAAATAGATTCGAAAATAAGGATTTCAATATATGCCATGCCCTCTCTTCAGTATGTCCATTTTGACTGGTGTCAGATGCACCAGCAAATCAAACCATTAAAGCAACCATGTCCTGTTTCTGTGAGTGCTCTAGTATCTGGCGTGCACCCTAAGATCATGTTTCACTGCACATGAATGGACCATGAAAGGCACATGTTATGTATAGACCTCGTCCCCGAGCAGAACAGGTCAAATTATCCAGAAACCCCACTGACCAGCTGATTGCAAGCATATCAGCCAAGAGAGAACCAGCATAATCCAGAGCAGACAGTGAGAGGAGAGGGACATTGGGGAAAGAGAGACACATTTGAGGAATAAATATGTTACTGTCACTTCCAGAGCACTCTGATTTTAATCCCTTGTGTGTACCACTGTGAATCACGTACTTTATCTCATTCGCAATTTCCCTTCTTTCGCTCCCTGTACATCCTACTATCCGACACTTACCCTACCCTCACTCCCTAAGCACCATAGTGACCATACATTCAGCCTAACACCTCTCCCTAAGCACCCTACATTCACCCTATCCCCATTCCTTTAGCATTCTACACTCAGCCACCCTCTTCCTAAGCACCCTACACTCAGTCTATTCTCTCTCCCTAAGCACCCTACACTCAGCCTACTCTCTCTCCCTAAGCACCCTACACTCAGCCTACTCTCTCTCCCTAAGCACCCTACACTCAGCCTACTCTCTCTCCCTAAGCACCCTACACTCAGCCTACTCTCTCTCCCTAAGCACCCTACACTCAGCCTACTCTCTCTCCCTAAGCACCCTACACTCAGCCTACTCTCTCTCCCTAAGCACCCTACACTCAACCTACTCTCTCTCCCTAAGCACCCTACACTCAGCCTACTCTCTCTCCCTAAGCACCCTACACTCAACCTACTCTCTCTCCCTAAGCACCCTACACTCAGCCTACTCTCTCTCCCTAAGCACCCTACACTCAGCCTACTCTCTCTCCCTAAGCACCCTACACTCAGCCTACTCTCTCCCTAAGCACCCTACACTCAGCCTACTCTCTCTCCCTAAGCACCCTACACTCAACCTACTGTCTCTCCCTAAGCACCCTACACTCAGCCTACTCTCTCTCCCTAAGCACCCTACACTCAGCCTACTCTCTCTCCCTAAGCACCCTACACTCAGCCTACTCTCTCTCCCTAAGCACCCTGCACTCAGCCTACTATCTCTCCCTAAGCATCCAACACTCTGTCTACTCCCACTTCCTACATGCCCTACTATCCCTTCACTCCTGGGGGGAGTCTAAATCAGTCCTGTCTCTTCCTCCCCCTTCTCCATCCCCATGGGGCTGCCCTGTCCCGGGTTCCCTCCTGGGTGCTTGTAGCAGTGCCCCTGGGTGCAAAGCAGTGAGGATGCAGGGTGAATAAACAGGAAACACAAGCGTCCCTGCATTATTGAAGCCCTGCTTGTGTCGAGACAGACAGTGAGACACAGCCCACCCATCACTGCTGTGTGCAGGTTAGGAAAGGGAGGCCCACCTGGATGTTGGCTAGGAGCTGTGCCCTCATACAGGAGAGAAAATTGTAAAGTATTTTAACTTAGCGGGCTAACACAGTTCTTTAGCAGGCTAACACAGTCTTTAGCTCAGCAGGCTGACACAGTCTTTAGCTCAGCTCAGCGGCCTAACAATTTTTAGCGGAGCAAGCTAACACAGTCTTTAGCTCAGCGGGCAAACATAGTATTTAGCTCAGCGGGCAAACATAGTATTTAGCTCAGCGGGCAAACATAGTATTTAGCTCAGCAGACTAATACAGTTTTTTAGCTCAGCAGGCAAACACAGTCTTGTGGCATGGAGACATCCTGGGTTCGAGCGCTGATCAGTCACAGAAGCAGCAAAACAACTATTTGTCATAGGCCTACTGTTCTATATGTGTGGTAGAGCAGTAGATCATGTTTCAATGGGATTTCAGAATGACTGAGAATACGTACAGTGGCTTGCGAAAGTTTTCACCCCCGTTGGAATTTTTCCTATTTTGTTGCCTTACATCCTGGAATTAAAATGTATTTTTGGGGGGGGTTTGTATCATTTGATTTACACAACATGCCTACCACTTTGAATATGCAAAAAACTGAAAACTTGAGCATGCATGACTATTCACCCACCCTGACTCAATACTTTGTCGAGCCACCTTTTGCAGCAATTACAGCTGCAAGTCTCTTGGGGTATGTCTCAATAAGCTTGGCATATCTAGCCACTGGGATTTTTGCCCATTCTTCAAGGCAAAACTGCTCCAGCTCCTTCAAGTTGGATGTGTTCCGTTGATGTACAGCAATCTTTAAGTAATACCACAGGTTCTCAATTGGATTGAGGTCTGGGCTTTGGCTAGGCCATTCCAAGATATTTAAATCTTTCCCCTTAAACCACTCAAGTGTTGCTTTAGCAGTATAATTATGGTCATTGTTCTGCTGGAAGGTGAATCTCCGTCCCAGTCTCAAAACTCTGGAAGACTGAAACAGGCTTCCCTCAAGAATTTCCCAGTATTTAGCGCCATTAATCATTCCTTCAATTCTGACCAGTTTCCCAGTCCCTGCGGATGAAACACATGGTGTTCTCGGGGTGATGAGAGGTATTGAGTTTGCGCCACACATAGCGTTTTCCTTGATGGCCAAAAAGCTCAATTTTAGTCTCATTTGACCAGAGTACCTTGGGAGTCTCCCAAAACATATGCAGCTCATTCAGGGTTATCTTTGGTGTCTTTGTTGCCTCTCTGATTAATGCCGTCCTTGCCTAGTTCATAAGTTTTGGTGGGCGGCTCACTCTTGGCAGGTTTGTTTGTTAATAATGGATTTAATGGTGCTCCGTTGGATGTTCAAAGTTCCAGATATTTTATTATAACCCAACCCTGATATGTACTTCTCCACAACTTTGTCCCTGACCTGTTTGGAGAGCTCCTTGATCCTCATGGTGCCACTTGCCTGGCGGTGCCCCTTGCTTAGTGGTGTTGCAGACTCTGGGGCCTTTCGGAGCAGGTGTATTTATACTGAGATCATGTGACACTTAGACTGCAAACAAGTGGACTTTATTTCACTAATTGTGTGACTTCTGAAGGTAATTGGTTGCACCAGATCTTATTTAGGGGCTTTATAGCAAAGGGGGTGAATACATACGGACGCACCACTTTTCCGTTTTTAATTTGGGGGAATTTTTTGAAACAAGTCATTTTTTTCATTTCACTTCACCAATTTGGACTATTTTGTGTATGTCCATTACATGAAATCCAAATTGAAATCCATTTAAATTACAGGTTGTAATACAACAAAATAGGAAAAAAATACCAATGGGGATTGTCACGCCCTGACCGTAGAGATCCTTTTATTCTCTATGTTTGTTTGATCAGGGTGTGACTCGGGTGGGAAAGTCTATGCTTTCTGGTTCTTTGTTTTTGGCCGGGTATGATTCTCAATCAGAGACAGCTGTCTATCGTTGTCTCTGATTGGGAACCATATTCAGGCAGCCTTCTTTCCTTTTCTCATTTGTGGGTTGTTGTCTTTGTTAGTGGCATGTATAGCCTTACAGAGCTTCATGTTCGTTTTGTTGTTTATTGTTTTGTTGGCGACATTTAAAATAAAATAATGTACACTTACCACGGCTGCACCTTGGTCAGGTAATTTCCTTGACGACGATCGTGACAGAACAACCCACCACAAACGGACCAAGCGACGTGACCAGGAGGAGCAGACAGAGTGGACATGGGAAGACATTCTGGAAGGAAAGGGATCCTGGACGTGGGAGGAGATCCTGGCTGGAAAGGATCGTCTGCTGTGGAAGCAGGTGGAAGCAGCGAGGAAGGCGGAAACAGCTAGTAAAGGGGCCCAGTGTTACACAGGGTCATGGCTGGCAAGGAAGACCGGGAGGCCACTCCAAAAACAAAATTGGGGGGTCACACGGGGAGGTTGGCGGAGCGTGGTACTGGTCAGGCACCCTGTTATGGGATGAAGCGCACGGTGTCTCCAGTGCGCGTTCACAGCCTGGTGCACTCTGAGCAAGCTCTCCGCATGTGTCATGCTAGAGTGGGCATCCAGCCAGGATGGATTGTGCCAGCACAGCGCTCCTGGTCTCCGGTGCGCCTCTTCGGCCCAGGGTATCCTGCGCCGGCTCTGCACACAGTGTCTCCGGTACACTATCACAGCCCAATGCGTCCTGTGCATGTGCTCCACACGTGCCGGGCCAAAGTGGGCATACAGCCAGGATGAGTGGTGCCAGCTTTAAGCACCAGATCTCCAGTGCTCCCCCACAGCCCGGTTCGACCTGTACCTGCTCCATGGACCAGGCCTCCAGTATGTCTCCCCAGCCTGGTGAGTCCTGTGCCTGCTCCAAGAACCAGACCCCCAGTATGTCTCCCTAGCCTGGTGAGTCCTGTGCCTGCTCCAAGAACCAGGCCTCCAGTATGTCTCCCCAGCCTGGTGAGTCCTGTGCCTGCTCCACGGGCCAGTCCGGGGCCTGCAGAGAGGGTCTCCAGTCCGGGGCCTGCAGAGAGGGTCCTCAGTCCGGTGCCTGCAGCGAGTGTTCCCAGTCCGGGGCCTGCAGCGAGGGTGTCCAGTCCAGGGCCTGCAACAAGGGTCCCCAGTCCGGGGCCTGCAGCGAGGGTCCCCAGTCCTGTGCCTGCTCCGTGGTCCAATCCGTGGCCTGCAGCGAGGGTCCCCAGTCCGGGGCCTGCAGCGAGTGTTCCCAGTCCGGGGCCTGCAGCGAGGGTTCCCAGTCCGGGGCCTGCAGCGAGGGTTCCCAGTCCGGGGCCTGCAGCGAGGGTTCCCAGTCCGGTGCCTGCAGCGAGTGTTCCCAGTCCGGGGTCTGCAGCGAGGGTTCCCAGTCCGGGGCTTGCAGCGAGGGTCTCCAGTCCAGGGCCTGCAACAAGGGTCCCCAGTCCAGGGCCTGCAGCGAGGGTCCCCAGTCCTGTGCCTGCTCCATGGTCCAATCCGTGGCCTGCAGCAAGGGTCCCCAGTCCGGGGCCTGCATCGAGGGTCCCCAGTCCTGTGCTTGCTCCACGGCCAGTCCGGGGCCTGCAGCGAGGGTCCCCAGTCCGGGGCCTGTTCCATGGGCCAGTCCGGGGCCTGCAGCGAGGGTTCCCAGTCCGGGGCCTGCAGCGAGGGTTCCCAGTCCGGGGCCTGCAGCGAGGGTTCCCAGTCCGGTGCCTGCAGCGAGTGTTCCCAGTCCGGGGCCTGCAGTGAGGGTTCCCAGTCCGGGGCCTGCAGCGAGGGTCTCCAGTCCAGGGCCTGCAACAAGGGTCCCCAGTCCAGGGCCTGCAGTGAGGGTCCCCAGTCCTGTGCCTGCTCCATGGTCCAATCCGTGGCCTGCAGCGAGGGTCCCCAGTCCGGGGCCTGCATCGAGGGTCCCCAGTCCTGTGCTTGCTCCACGGCCAGTCCGGTGCCTGCAGCGAGTGTTCCCAGTCCGGGGCCTGCAGCGAGGGTTCCCAGTCCTGGGCCTGCAGCGAGGGTCTCCAGTCCAGGGCCTGCAACGAGGGTCCCCAGTCCGGGGCCTGCGACGAGGGAACCCAGTCCAGGACCTGTGGCGAGGGTCCCAAGTCCGGGGCCTGCATCTAGGGTCCCCAGTCCTGTGCTTGCTCCACGGCCAGTCCGGGGCCTGCAGCGAGGGTCCCCAGTCCGGGGCCTGTTCCACGGGCCAGTCCGGGGCCTGCAGCGAGGGTCCCCAGTCCGGGGCCTGTTCCACGGGCCAGTCCGGGGCCTGCAGCGAGGGTCCCCAGTCCGGGGCCTGTTCCACGGGCCAGTCCGGGGCCTGCAGCGAGGGTCCCCAGTCCGGGGCCTGTGGCGAGGGTCCCCAGTCCGGGGCCTGCGACGAGGGAACCCAGTCCAGGACCTGTGGCGAGGGTCCCCAGTCCGGGGCCTGCATCGAGGGTCCCCAGTCCTGTGCTTGCTCCACGGCCAGTCCGGGGCCTGCATCGAGGGTCCCCAGTCTGGGGCCTGTTCCACGGGCCAGTCCGGGGCCTGCAGCGAGGGTCCCCAGTCCGGGGCCTGTTCCACGGGCCAGTCCGGGGCCTGCAGCGAAGGTCCACAGTCCGGGGCCTGTGGCGAGGGTCCCCAGTCCGGGGCCTGCGATGAGGGAACCCAGTCCAGGACCTGTGGCGAGGGTCCCCAGTCCGTGGTCAGCAACGAGGGTCCCCACACCAGAGGCGCCACCAAAGTGGGGGGAGCCTGAGGTGGAGCGGGGTCTGCGTCACGCACCGGAGCCGTCACCAAGATAGATGCCCACCCGGACCCTCCCCTATAGTGTCAGGTTTGTGGCCGGAGTCCGCACCTTGGGGGGGGGGGGGGGTACTGTAACGCCCTGACCGTAGAGATCCTTTTATTCTCTATGTTTGTTTGGTCAGGGTGTGACTCGGGTGGGAAAGTCTATGCTTTCTGGTTCTTTGTTTTTGGCCGGGTATGATTCTCAATCAGGGACAGCTGTCTTTCGTTGTCTCTGATTGGGAATCATACTTAGGCAGCCTTTTCCTTTTCTTAATTGTGGGTTGTTGTCTTTGTTAGTGGCATGTATAGCCTTACGTTCTTTTTGTTGTTTATTGTTTTGTTGGCGACATTTCAAAGAAAATACTGTACGCTTACCATGCTGCACCTTGGTCAGGTCATTTCCTTGACGACGATCGTGACAGGGATGAATACTTTTGCAAGGCACTGAATATGTGACTAGTCTGAGCATAAACTAACCACAGAGCTCCTAGAGCATCGCTATGAGCTACACCCCAGACATAACAGAAAGGTTGCTGGATCGAATCGACGAAATGACAAGGTAAAAATCTGTCGTTCTCCCCCTGAGCAAAAGGCAGTTAACCCACTGTTCCCCTTCAATAAGAGGACTTAATATACATAAAACCAGGTCAATAGCGTGACCAGTGTTAGTATTTTTTATTTGACGAGGCAAGTCAGTTAAGTCTTATTTACAATGATGGCCTACCCCAGCCAACCCTAACGACAATGGGCCAATTGTACATTTCCCTATGGGACTCCCAATCATGACCTGTTGTGATCCAGCCTGGAATCAAACCAGGGTCTGTAGTGACACCTCTAGTGCCTTAGACCGTTGCGCCACTCGGGAGCATGAGTGGTGCAGCTGTAGATACAGCACAATAGTTTGACAAGAGGGAGCATGTCATTTTATCACAGTATTAAAAGAAGATCTCAATTGTATATTCCTCTTTCTCTCGCTATGCCTCTTCTATCCCCTTTTTACTGCAGCACACTAATTTCCCGGTTTTCTACTGGGAGAGAATGAATAGGGGTGGGGTAAGGATGGGGTGGGAGCGCCTAACAAAACAGCAAGGAGAAGATGGAGAAAAATGGAAGAGCACAATGAAGTTGGGGGGGCGTAGCTGCACCACTTAGCCCTACCACTCCCTCTTATTTCTTCTCACTATACTAACACTCGATACATCTCACAAAGTGAGCTTGCTCAATCTCGTCTCTCCTTGCTCCACCTTGTCTCTTTTTAACTCTCCCTCTGCCGCTACAGATGCATGTTTTCTCTCAATCTATTCTGAAGGAGATCTTCACTCTCCATGAATGAGTTGATAGGACTTACAATGCAGGAGCAACATACTACATAAATACTGTCACACCCTGACCATAGTTTGCTTTGTATGTTTCTATGTTTTGTTTGGTCAGGGTGTGATCTGAGTGGGCATTCTATGTTGTGTGTCTAGTTTGTCTGTTTCTGTGTTTGGCCTGATATGGTTCTCAATCAGAGGCAGGTGTTAGTCATTGTCTCTGATTGGGAACCATATTTAGGTAGCCTGTTTGGTGTTGGGGTTTGTGGGTGATTGTTCCTGTCTTTGTTACACCAGATAGGGCTGTGTTTGGTGGTTTGTATATTGTTAATTTATCATCTTCATTAAAGATGTATCACAATAATAAATAAAAAACAAGAAGCATTGCCTGATGTTTTATTTCACCTTTATTTAACCAGGTAGGCAAGTTGAGAACAAGTTCTCATTTACAATTGCGATCTGGCCAAGATAAAGCAAAGCAGTTCGACACACACAACGACACAGAGTTACACATGGAGTAAAACAAACATGCAGTCAATAATACAGTATAAACAAGTCTATATACGATGTGAGCAAATGAGGTGAGATAAGGGAGGTAAAGGCAAAAACAGGCCATGGTGGCAAAGTAAATACAATATGATGTGAACCATGCCTCGAACAAAAGAGATCTCAGAAGACCTAAGATTAAGAATTGTTGACTTGCCTAAAGCTTGAAAGGGTTACAAAAGTATCTCTAAAAGCCTTAATGTTCATCAATCCACGGTAAGACAAATTGTCTATCAATGGATAAAGTTCAGCACTGTTGCTACTCTCCCTAGGAGTGGCCGTCTTGCAAAGATGACTGCAAGAGCACAGCGCAGAATGCCCATTGAAGTTAAAAAGAATCCTAGAATGTCAGCTAAAGACTTACAGAAATCTCTGGCACATAATAACATCTCTGTTGACAAGTCTACGATACATAAAACACTGAAACAAAAATGATGTTCATGGGAGGACACCGCAGAAGAAGCCACTGCTGTCTAAAAAAAAAACATTGCTGCATGTCTGAAAAGAGCACCTAGATGTTCCACAGCGCTACTGGCAAAATATTCTGTGGACAGATTAAACTACAGTTGAGTTGTTTGGAAGTAACACACAACACCATGTGTGGAGAAAAAGAGGCACAGCACACATCAAAACCTCATCCCAACTGTAAAGTATGGTGGAGGGAACATTATGTTTTGGTGCAGCTTTGCTGCATGCTATCATCGACGTAAATAATGAATTCCCAAAGTTTATCAAGAGATTTTGCAGGAGAATGTAAGGCTATCTATTGAAGCTCAACAGAAGCTGGGTAATGCAACAGGACAACGACCTAAAAGACAGACGTAAATCGACAACAGAATGACTTCAACAGAAGAAAATCGGCCTTCTGGAGTGGCCCAGTCAGAGTCCTGACCTCAACCCGATTGAGATGCTGTGGCATGACCTCAAGAGAGCGGTTCACACCAGACATCCCAAGAATATTGCTGAGCTGAAACAGCTTTGTGATGAGGAATGGTCCAAAACATATCCTGACTGTTGTGCAGGTATGATCTGCAACTACAGAAAATGTTTGGTTGAGGTTATTGCTGCCAAAGGAGGGTCAACCAGTTATTAAATCGAAGGATTCACATACTTCCTACTATCTGCACTGTGAATGTTTAAATGGTGTGTTCAATAAAGACATGAAAACGCATATATTTGTTTGTGTGCTATTTGTTAAGCACACTGTGTTTGTCTATTGTTGGAACTTAGAAGAAGATCAAATCACATTTTATGACCAATTTATGCAGAAATGCAGGTAATTCCAAAGGGTTCACATATTTTTTTCTTGTCACTGTAACTACAGTCAAGGGAGTTTTTCCTGGTTGGATCACATGGTCAGGAAAAACTCAGGGCCCTACACAGGACCTAGATTGTACTGAATAAGGGACAGGGAGGAACACATTGTTTATACGGTATGTGGCCCTACACCACCCGATGTTACAGGAAGGCCATAAAGATCATCAAGGACAACAACCACCCGAGCCACTGCCTGTTCACCCTGCTATCATCCAGAAGGCGAGGTCAGTACAGGTGCATCAAAGCTGGGACCGAGAGACTGAAAAACAGCTTCTATCTCAAGGCCATCAGACTGTTAAACAGCAACCACTAACATTGAGTGGCTGCTGCCAACACACTGACTCAACTCCAGCCACTTTAATAATGGGAATTGATGGGAAAAATGTCAAATATATCACTAGCCACTTTAAACAATGCTACCTAATATAATGTTTACCCTACATTATTCATCTCATATGTATACGTATATACTGTACTCTATATCATCCACTGCATCTTTATGTAATACATGTATCACTAGCCACTTTAACTATGCCACTTTGTTTACATACTCATCTCATATTTATATACTGTACTCGATACCATCTACTGTATCTTGCCTATGCTGCTCTGTACCATCACTCATTCATATATCTTTATGTACATATTCTTTATCCCCTTACACTTGTGTATAAGACAGTAGTTTTGGAATTGTTAGTTAGATTACTTGTTGGTTATTACTGCATTGTCGGAATAGGAAGCACAAGCATGTCGCTACACTCGCATTAACATCTGCTAACCATGTGTATGTGACAAATAAAATTTGATTTGATTTGATTTTGACCCGTTTCAAGAAGATAGGCGTATGTCGCACGTCATTATTTCACAAGAGAGATATTTGAGGATAAAACATTTTTATCAATATGAAACATTGCCTTAATATCAAACTTGTATGCCATCTGTAAATAAAAATAAAATAGTTAAATAACGAGCCTAGTTGGTTTAGAGACGGACAAATAAAAGAACCTTCCAGCTAGACATTATTGGCTGAGATAATGGATGGGCTGGACATGCCGAGAGTTCGGATTGGTCTGCCATGAAAGCATGCTTCTGTCTATAACATGAGCTGCTCAGGATGTGTAGATAACACTTTTTTTATCAAGGCTTTATTTCAAAGATATCATGAACAACTGCTAAAGTGTTGCTACTTTTTAAACATAGCTGCCCTGACATTAAGACTAATCTGAAAATGGTGGTGGCTCAGGCTAAAACTGGCGAGTGTAGAGACTGCAGAGTTATTGTTAACCACGTCGGCACCAACGATGTTTGGATGAAATATTCAGAGGTCACCAAGTGCAACATAGTGTAATCCTGTAAATCAGCTAGAAAGATGTGTCGGCATTGAGTAATTGTCTTTGGCCCCCTCCCACTTAGGGGGAGTGATGAGCTCTACAGCAGAGTCTCACAACTCAATCGCTGGTCGAAAACTGTTTTCTGCCCCTCCCAAAAGATAGAAATTGGAGATACACTCACAAACAGGACCAAGCTTGGCCTGCTGAGGAGTGACAGACTCCATCTTAGCTGGAGGGGTCTCTCATCTTATCTATGAACATAGACAGGGCTCTAACTCCTCTAGCTCCACAATGAGCTAAACATGGACCTGTTCGCTCTAGCAATCTCACTGGAATAAAGACCTCCTCTATTCCTGGCATTATTGAAAGAGATTGTGATATCTCACATCTCAATTTCCAAGGCAGTTATAGTCAATGAACAAATCACTGATCATAATCTTGATGTGATTGGCCTGACTGAAACATGGCTTAAGCCTGATGAATTTCCTCTGTTAAATGAGGCCTCTCCACTTGGTTACACTAGTGACCATATCCCCCACGCATCCCGCAAAGGTGGAGGTGTTGCTAACATTTACAATAGCAAATTTCTGTTATGAACTTGAGTGAAGACCCAAAAGCGGCTTTAACAGAAAACAGAGTTCTTTAATGAAAAAACAGGAATGGCATAAATCCTCTTCCAACGTTGTCAGCGGAACAAAAAGAACGTTAGTATAGTGCAGGTGGCACCTGCCAGGCAGACTCCGACAGGACAGGACAAGGTGGAAGCAAACGAGACGACAGCTTGCTTCTGGCATCAAAAAACACAAACAAGAATCAGACACTGAAAGTAGCAGGAACAGAGAAAGAAATAGAGACCTAATCAGAGGGGGAAGAGAGAACAGGTGTGAAAGAGTGAATGAGCTAGTTAGAGGAGATGTAGAACAGCTGAAGAATGAGAGACAGAGAAGGTAACCTAAAAGACCAGCAGAGAGAGAGAGTGAAGAGAAAGGACAGGAACAGACATAACAAGACATGACAGTACCCCCCCCCACTCACCGAGCGCCTCCTGGCGCACTCGAGGAGGAAACCTGGCGGCAACGGAGGAAATCATCGATCAGCGAACGGTCCAGCACGTCCCGAGAGGGAACCCAACTCCTCTCCTCAGGACCGTACCCCTCCCAATCCACTAGGTACTGATGACCAAGGCCCCGAGGGCGCATGTCCAAAATCTTACGAACCCTGTAGATGGGTGCGCCCTCGACAAGGATGGGGGGGGAGGGACGAGCGGGGCGCGAAGAACGGGCTTAACACAGGAGACATGGAAGACCGGGTGAACGCGACGAAGATAGCGCGGGAGAAGAAGTCGCACTGCGACAGGATTAATGACCTGGGAAATACGGAACGGACCAATGAACCGCGGGGCCAACTTGCGAGAAGCTGTCTTAAGGGGAAGGTTCTGAGTGGAGAGCCATACTCTCTGACCGCAACAATATCTAGGACTCTTGGTCCTACGCTTATTAGCGGCCCTCACAGTCTGCGCCCTATTACGGCAAAGTGCCGACCTGACCCCCTTCCAGGTGCGCTCGCAACGCTGGACAAAAGCCTGAGCGGAGGGGACGCAGGACTCGGCGAGCTGAGATGAGAACAGCGGAGGCTGGTACCCGAGGCTACACTGAAAAGGGGATAGACCGGTAGCAGACGAGGGAAGCGAGTTGTGGGCGTACTCTGCCCAGGGGAGCTGTTCTGACCAAGACGCAGGGTTACGAAAAGAAAGACTGCGTAAAATGCGACCAACAGTCTGATTGGCCCGTTCGGCTTGACCGTTAGACTGGGGATGAAAGCCGGACGAGAGACTGACGGAAGCCCCAATCAAACGGCAAAACTCCCTCCAAAATTGAGACGTGAACTGCGGGCCTCTGTCGGAAACGACGTCAGACGGAAGGCCATGAATTCGGAAAACATTCTCGATAATGATCTGAGCCGTCTCCTTAGCAGAAGGGAGCTTATCGAGAGGAATGAAATGAGCCGCCTTAGAGAATCTATCGACAACCGTAAGAATAACTGTCTTCCCCGCTGATGAAGGCAGTCCGGTGATAAAATCTAAAGCGATGTGAGACCACGGTCGAGAGGGAATGGGAAGCGGTCTGAGACGGCCGGCAGGAGGAGAGTTCCCAGATTTAGTCTGCGCGCAGACCGAACAAGCGGCGACAAATCGACGCGCGTCACGTTCCCGAGTGGGCCACCAGAAACGCTGGCGAATGGAAGCGAGCGTACCCCGAACGCCGGGGTGGCCGGCTAACTTGGCAGAGTGGGCCCACTGAAGAACGGCCGGACGAGTAGGAACGGGAACGAACAGAAGGTTCCTAGGACAAGCTCGCGGCGACGGAGTGTGAGCGAGTGCTTGCTTTACCTGCCTCTCAATTCCCCAGACAGTCAACCCGACAACACGCCCGTCAGGGAGAATCCCCTCGGGGTCGGTGGAGACCTCAGAAGAACTGAAGAGACGAGATAAAGCATCAGGCTTGGTGTTTTTTGAGCCCGGACGATAAGAAATAACAAACTCGAAACGAGCGAAAAACAGAGCCCAACGAGCCTGACGCGCATTAAGTCGTTTGGCTGAACGGATGTACTCAAGGTTCCTATGGTCAGTCCAAACGACAAAAGGAACGGTCGCCCCCTCCAACCACTGTCGCCATTCGCCTAGGGCTAAGCGGATGGCGAGCAGTTCGCGATTACCAACATCATAGTTACGTTCTGACGGCGATAAGCGATGAGAGAAAAACGCGCAAGGATGGACCTTGCCGTCAGAGAGAGAGCGCTGAGAAAGAATGGCTCCCACGCCCACCTCTGACGCGTCAACCTCAACAACAAACTGGCTAGAGATGTCAGGTGTAACAAGAATAGGAGCGGATGTAAAACGATTCTTAAGAAGATCAAAAGCTCCCTGGGCGGAAACGGACCACTTAAAGCACGTCTTAACAGAAGTAAGGGCTGTGAGGGGAGCTGCCACCTGACCGAAATTACGGATGAAACGACGATAGAAATTAGCGAAGCCCAGAAAGCGCTGCAGCTCGACGCGTGACTTAGGAACGGGCCAATCAATGACAGCCTGGACCTTAGCGGGATCCATCTTAATGCCCTCAGCGGAAATAACGGAACCGAGAAAAGGGACAGAGGCGGCATGAAAAATGCACTTCTCAGCCTTCACATAAAGACAGTTCTCCAAAAGGCGCTGGAGGACGCGTCGCACGTGCTGAACATGAATCGAGAGAGACGGAGAAAAAATCAGGATATCATCCATGTAAACGAAAACAAAAATGTTCAGCATGTCTCTCAGGACGTCGTTAACTAGTGCCTGAAAGACAGCTGGAGCGTTAACGAGGCCGAAAGGAAGAACCCGGTATTCAAAGTGCCCTAACGGAGTGTTAAACGCCGTCTTCCACTCGTCCCCCTCCCTGATGCGCACGAGATGGTAGGCGTTACGAAGGTCCAATTTGGTGAAAAACCTGGCTCCCTGCAGGATCTCGAAGGCTGAAGACATAAGAGGAAGCGGATAATGATTCTTAACAGTTATGTCATTCAGCCCTCGATAATCCACGCATGGGCGCAGGGACCCGTCCTTCTTCTGAACAAAAAAAAACCCCGCTCCGGCGGGAGAGGAGGAGGAGACAATGGTACCGGCGTTGAGCGAAACCGACAAATAATCCTCGAGAGCCTTACGTTCGGGAGCCGACAGAGAGTATAATCTACCCCGGGGGGAGTAGTTCCCGGAAGGAGATCAATACTACAGTCATACGACCGGTGTGGAGGGAGAGAAGTGGCCTTGGAACGACTGAACACCGTGCGCAGATCGTGATACTCCTCCGGCACCCCTGTCAAATCGCCAGGCTCCTCCTGTGAAGTAGAGACAGAGGAAACAGGAGGGATAGCAGACATTAAACAGGTTACATGACAAGAAACATTCCAGGATAGGATAGTATTACTAGACCAATTAATAGAAGGGTTATGGCGCACTAGCCAGGGATGACCCAAAACAACAGGTGTAAATGGTGAACGAAAAATTAAAAAAGAAATGGTTTCGCTATGATTACCAGAGACAGTGAGGGTTAAAGGCAGCGTCTCACGCTGAATCTTGGGGAGAGAACTACCATCTAAAGCGAACAAGGCCGTGGGCTCCCTAACTGTCTGAGAGGAATGTCATGTTCCCGAGCCCAGGTCTCGTCCATAAAACAGCCCTCCGCCCCAGAGTCTATCAAGGCACTGCAGGAAGCAGATGAACCGGGCCAGCGGAGATGGACCGGAAAAGTAGTGCGTGATCCAGAAGGAGAGGCCTGAGTAGTTGCGCTCACCAGTAGCCCTCCTCTTACTGATGAGCTCTGGCTTTTACTGGACATGAGGTGACAAAATGACCAGCGGAGCCGCAGTAGAGACAGAGGCGATTGGTGATTCTCCGTTCCTTCTCCTTGGCCGAGATGCGGATACCCCCAGCTGCATAGGCTCAGCATCCGAGCCGGCGGAGGAGGGTGGCAGTGATGCGGCAGGTGGCAGTGATGTGGAGAGGGGAGCAGCGGAGAACGCGAGCTCCTTTCCTCGAGCTCGGCGACGAAGATCAAACCGTCGCTCTATGCGAATAGCGAGAGCTATTAAGGAGTCCAGACTGGAAGGAACCTCCCGGGAGAGGATTTCGTCCTTAACCTCGACGAGGAGACCCTCCAGAAAACGAGCGAGCAAAGCCGGCTCGTTCCAGTCACTTGAGGCAGCGAGAGTGCGAAACTCAATAGAATAATCCGTTATGGATCGATTCCCCTGACATAGGGAAGACAGGGCCCTGGAAGCCTCCTCCCCAAAAACAGAACGGTCAAAAACCCGTATCATCTCCTCCTTAAAGTCTTGATACTGGTTAATACACTCAGCCCTCGCCTCCCAGACTGCCGTGCCCCACTCACGCGCCCGTCCGGTAAGGAGAGAAATGACGTAGGCGATGCGGGCTGCGCTCCTGGAGTAAGTGTTGGGCTGGAGAGAGAACACCACATCACACTGAGTGAGGAATGAGCGGCACTCAGTGGGCTCCCCAGAGTAACACGGCGGGTTGTTGATCCTGGGCTCCGGAGACTCGGAAACCCTGGAAGTGGGCGGTGGATCGAGGTGGAGTTGGTGAACCTGTCTTGTGAGGTCGGAGACTTGGACGGCCAGGGTCTCAACGGCATGTCGAGCAGCAGACAATTCCTCCTCGTGTCTGCCTAGCATCGCTCCCTGGATCTCGACGGCGGAGTGAAAAGGGTCCGGAGCCGCTGGGTCCATTCTTGGTCTGATTCTTCTGTTATGAACTTGAGTGAAGACCCAAAAGCGGCTTTAACAGAAAACAGAGTTCTTTAATGAAAAAACAGGAATGGCATAAATCCTCTTCCAACGTTGTCAGCGGAACAAAAAGAACGTTAGTATAGTGCAGGTGGCACCTGCCAGGCAGACTCCGACAGGACAGGACAAGGTGGAAGCAAACGAGACGACAGCTTGCTTCTGGCATCAAAAAACACAAACAAGAATCAGACACTGAAAGTAGCAGGAACAGAGAAAGAAATAGAGACCTAATCAGAGGGGGAAGAGAGAACAGGTGTGAAAGAGTGAATGAGCTAGTTAGAGGAGATGTAGAACAGCTGAAGAATGAGAGACAGAGAAGGTAACCTAAAAGACCAGCAGAGAGAGAGAGTGAAGAGAAAGGACAGGAACAGACATAACAAGACATGACAATTTCAATAAAAAAAAAAACAATTTTCTTCGTTTGAGCTTCTAGTCATGAAATCTTTGTAGCTTACTCAATCACTTTTTATAGCTACTGTTTACTGGCCTCCTGGGCCATCTACAGCGTTCCTCACTGAGTTCCCTGAATTCCTATCAGACCTTGTAGTCATGGCAGATAATATAAAACATTGGTGATGTTGGTGACTTTAATATTCACATGGAAAAGTCCACAGACACACTAAATTTAACCTTGCGTAATACCCTAGATGCAGTCTCACCCCTAAAAATGAAAAACATTTGTCATAAGAAACTAGCTCCCTGGAATACAGAAAATACCTGAGCCCTGGAACGGAAATGGTGCTACACCAAACTGGAAGTCTTACGATTCGTTTGGAAAGACAGTACCATGCATTATCGAAGAGCCCTCACTGCTGCTCGATCATCCTATTTTTCCAACTTAATTGAGGAGAATAAGAATAACGTTTTTATCCAAAGCTCAGTTGTCTTGACTCTGCACAACGCTGCCAGGACCTAGGATCAAGGGAGACTCTGAAGTTTTTTAATATTATATCTCTTGACACATTCATGAAAATAGTCATGGCCTCTAAACCTTCAAGCTGCATACTGGACCTATTCCAACTAAACTACTGAAAGAGCTGCTTCCTGTGCTTGGCCCTCCTATCCACCAGATGGATGTGTTCCAAACTTACTAAAAGTGGCAGTAATAAAGCAGCTCTTGAAAAAGCCAAACCTTGACTCATAAAATATTTTTAAAACTATCGGCCTATATCGAATCTCCCATTCCTCTCAAAAATGTTAGAAAAAGCTGTTGCGCAGCAACTCACTGCCTTCCTGAAGACAAACAATGTATACAAAATGCGTCAGTCTGGTTTTAGACCCCATCATAGCACTGAGACTGCACTTATGAAGGTGGTAAATTACATTTTAATGGCATCAGACCGAGGCTCTGCATCTGTTCTTGTGCTCCTAGATCTTAGTGCTGCTTTTGATACCATCGATCACCACATTCTTTTGGAGAGATTGGAAACCCAAATTGGTCTACACGGACAAGTTCTGGCCTGGTTTAGATCTTATCTGTCGGAAAGATATCAGTTTGTCTCTGTGAATGGGTTGTCCTCTGACAAATGAACTGTAAATTTTGGTGTTCCTCAAGGTTCTGTTTTAGGACCACTATTGTTTTCACTATATATTTTACCTCTTGGGGATGTCATTCGAAAACAATGTTAACTTTCACTGCTATGCAGATGACACACAGCTGTACATTTCAATGAAACATGGTGAAGCCCCAAAATGGAGCTCTCTGGAAGCCTGTGTTTCAGACATAAGGAAGTGGATGGCTGCGAACGTTCTACTTTTAAACTCGGACAAAACAGAGATGCTTGTTCTAGGTCTCAAGAAACAAAGAGATCTTCTGTTGAATCTGACAATTAATCTTAATGGTTGTACAGTCGTCTCAAATAAAACTGTGAAGGATCTCGGCGTTACTCTGGACCCTGATCTCTCTTTTGACGAACATATCAAGACTGTTTCTAGTCATCTACGTAACATTGCAAAAATCAGAAACTTTCTGTCCAAAAATGATGCAGAAAAATTAATCCATGCTTTTGTTACTTCTAGGTTAGACTACTGCAATGCTCTACTTTCCGGCTACCTGGATAAAGCACGAAATAAACTTCAGTTAGTGCTAAATACGGCTGCTAGAATCCTGAATAGAACCCAAAAAATTTATCATATTACTCCAGTGCTAGCCTCCCTACACTGGCTTCCTGTCAAGGCAAGGGCTGATTTCAAGGTTTTACTGCTAACCTACAAAGCATTACATGGGCTTGCTCCTACCTATCTCTCTGATTTGGTCCTGCCGTACATACCTACACGTACGCTACGGTCACAAGACGCAGGCCTCCTAATTATCCCTAGAATTTCTAAGCAAACAGCTGGAGGCAGGGCTTTCTCCTATAGAGCTCCATTTTTATGGAATGGTCTGCCTACCCATGTGAGAGACGCAAACTTGGTCTCAACCTTTAAGTCTTTACTGAAGACTCATCTCTTCAGTGGGTCATATGATTGAGTGTAGTCTGGCCCAGGAGTGTGAAGGTGAACGGAAAGGCTCTGGAGCAACGAACCGCCCTTGTTGTCTCTGTCTGGCCGGTTCCCCTCTTTCCACTGTTACAGGGCTGAGTCAATGGCTTACTAGTGCTCTTTCATGCCGTCCCTAGGAGGGGTACGTCACTTGAGTGGGTTGAGTCACTGATGTGATCTTCCTGTCTGGGTTGGCGCCCCCCCTTGGGTTGTGCCGTGGCGGAGATGTTTGTGGGCTATACTCGGCCTTGTCTCAGGATGGTAAGTTGGTGGTTGAAGATATCCCTCTAGTGGTGTGGGGGCTGTGCTTTGGCAAAGTGGGTGGGGTTATATCCTTCCTGTTTGGCCCTGTCCAGGGGTATTATCGGATGGGGCCACAGTGTCTCCTGACCCCTCCTGTCTCAGCCTCCAGTATTTATGCTGCAGTAGTTTGTGTCGGGGGGCTAGGGTCAGTTTGTTATATCTGGAGTACTTCTCCTGTCCTATCCGGTGTCCTGTGTGAATTTAAGTATGCTCTCTCTAATTCTCTCTTTCTTTCTCTCTCTCAGAGGACCTGAGCCCTAGGACCATGCCTCAGGACTACCTGGCATGATGACTCCTTGCTGTCCCCAGTCCACCTGGCTGTGCTGCTGCTCCAGTTTCAACTGTTCTGCCTGTGATTATTATTATTTGACCATACTGGTCATTTATGAACATTTGAACATCTTGGCCATGTTCTGTTATAATCTCCACCCGGCACAGCCAGAAGAGGACTGAACATCCCCACATAGCCTGGTTCCTCTCTCGGTTTCTTCCTAGGTTTTGGCCTTTCTAGGGAGTTTTTCCTAGCCACCGTGCTTCTACACATGCATTACTTGCTGTTTGGGGTTTTAGGCTGGGTTTCTGTACAGCACTTTGAGATATCAGCTGATGTACGAAGGGCTATATAAATAATTTTGATTTGATGACCTGCACCAAAGTTAGATTAGGATATAGGCCAAGGACAAGATGAAATGTATTTGTACTACTACTTTTTTGCTACTACTTTTAGTCTTCAAATATCTGGTTGTTTAGTATACTACCTTAGAACACTACTCTCCAGTAGGTGTACCAAAACAGTAGGTGTACCAAAATATTTAAGGGCATTTTCTCAAAGGTGGCATTACAAGTTTATTAACTTTCAAAGCAGAATAACTTTCCCATTGTTCCTCAACTGCAGTGTACGATATACTATTTTCTATCTCTGACTAATTTTATCCAATGTAAAAAACACAATTTCCAATTTTGCTAAATGGGACCAAATCCAGGTGGTGGGTTACATATCTGCTGCCACCTCTCACCTCCTCCCCTGTGCCCTCCAACCCCTACTACTACATAAAACCTGTTAATTGGAATGACTGTTGATTTAGATTTAGGCAGTGCAGGTGATAATTAACAGTCCTTGTGATAATTAACACCACACACACACAGAGAGAGATGGGTATTCTGCTGCAAATGCCTGTCGGATGTCATGATAGAATATATATGTGTTGTTATGTATGTGTTTTGGTGTGTGTACGTGCATGCGTGTGTTCACAGCCCTGATCATGACTCATTTACATCAAACAGCTGTTGTAGCAGGGCAAGAGGATGGAAGCCATATTGTTTAAATTGCATTGGATAAAGATGGTGGTCCTTATGAGCAGCAGGGTAGCAGGTCTCTTCCTTCTGAACCATCTAATTTGACTATTATCCAAATCCTGCCAGTGCACTACCTCCCTCTGGGCTCAGGCTAAGGCTGTTCTTCTCATCTTACTGGGGTCTTAACCTTTGAAGTCAGTATGAAAACGATCCGTTTTTCTGAACATAGGGACCAAAAAGCACGGTAGAAGCCAGAATCCCAACATGGACACAATAATAAGTTGATGTGAGAGTCATGAAGAGGTTAAACGTTTCCCAAGACTTGTGCCCAGGCAGCTGGGGGCCATGAGTGGCATAGACACACAAAGCTGGGCTTCTTAATCCATAGCGTCCCTATACAGTTGTGTTCTCTATCCCCTTCCACACAACGAGAGCTTGGCAGGAGAACGTACTTAGCATTCACACATAAGCAGTGTAACAGCTCTAAGATTGCTGGAGCCTGCACTGAAGACACAAGCGGGCCCTGTTGAGCCACCATCAAGAGTGTTGAAAGATGTTAAAGCACCTCCTTGCTGTTCAGCTGTAATGATCACAATTCTAAAATAATTAGCGCATGGATCTTTCACACAGGTGTGTCTCAAATCCCCTGCTAAGATGATAGCTGGCCTGACATCTTACTCTTTTCAGGGCTTTCAATGTAAGCTGTGGTGTGAAGCTACACCATCTTCTAGGTGTGAAGGTGTGGTCTGAGGAATCCTGACTGACAAACGGACCATTATAGTCTACTGTGTTGTCTGGCAGGAGGAAGACCCATTTCTGATCAGAGTCATGTTCTCAAGAGAGAAACATTTTTGAAATAGGGAGATTTTATATGCAAAATATTGCTTTACAAAATGTTTTGCTACAGAGTGCCCTACTAAACATGACCCAAGTAATCTAGTTCAGCTACTACACTGGTGTCCTATTACACTACTACTGTATTATGTCTAGTGAAATCCCTTGTCCAGTGAGGGTTGGACACCTGAGAGAGTTGGAGGCTCTCTCTCTCTCACCTCAATGCAGCACACTACTAGCACTGCATAATTTCACTCTCTACTGGGAGAAAATGAATATGGGTGAGGTAAGGATGATTCCCGCTTATGGGTCAGCATGGAAAGCTTACAGGCCTGGTGTTTGATGATATCACACTCACGAAATCACCATGGAAACATACCGGGGACACAGTCTTCAAATGAAAAAGACACGAGAGAACTTTCATCTTTTTAGATGGCACCACTCTCTATCCAGACAAACTATTCCTTATCTCAAGATAACACATTGATAACAACATTAAGTGTGCCTCGGTGTACGTCAATCAGGCAAGAACATGCTCTGAATGAATAACAATTTCCAGTCCTCCTCTAGCCGATGGGGAAGCCTCGATGAACAAGACTTGGAAGGACAGCATCACAACTAGTTAGAAATGAACAATAAAACAGTAGGATCCCCATTTTGCTCAAAAATCATACTTCTTGTATATTTCCTTTTTTTCTCTCAATTATTGAAGTCTGAGAGGAAAATGTGCTGGATGCAAAAGTTATTAAATTCATAATGTTGTTAGATCTAATAATGTTTTTGTGAGGGGTTCAGATCACAGACCTGCAATAATATAAAACAAATTACATATATAAAAAAATGAAAAATAATTTGAAAAAGATCTATATTATTTGTCTTGTCTGTCCCATCTCCCCCGCCCCTCCCCCTTCTTAGTAGGTGCCACCATTTTCTATTCCCTCCCTCCCTCCCTCCCTCTCTCTTCCCCATGAGCTCATATTGTGGACATATCTATGCATAAAACAAAACATAATGGGTAGCTCATCTTATGTTTGAAAAATTGTTTGTGGGACCAAGGCACACATGAATAGAATCAGCCTGCATCCATCAATATTCTATACTGACATTCAAAATACAAATGATAAATTCAAACAATTCTACCTTTTTGACTACTCTATTGAATGTATCTAATGTTGTTTCCTTGGCGCTGTTCACACGAGCTATGGAGAGCTGCAGTGAAAGATCATCAAGGAAGTTTTGTAGCCATTGCGTTATGCTGAGGTTATGTGGAGACTTGCATCTGGTCATTATCATTCTTTTTGCCGCAGTCAGTCCAGACAACCATACTCGTTTCTGGGGTACTGTGAAAGTCAGTGAAGAGTCATCTTCAACAATAAAATACTGGGGAGATGGGAAATGGCAGCACCAACTATGCTCAACACAGACTTGGAGACCTTGGACCAAAAGGTCTTCATACTGGGGCAGTCCCACATCATGTGCATGCATGTAGGTTCCAAAACTCAGTGAGTGGATGGAATGGTGTTCATAAGTGCACATAGCAGTTCTTAACTGCAAATGCAAAAAAAAAAAAAAAAAAAATGACATACCAAATTAAACATTTTTTTTTAGGTCACGAAAGGATAATAACCCTTTATCATTCGTTATGTCTGAAAATGTATGAGTTGTTTGTTCAGACCGTTGTTTAAAAATAATAGGTTTCCCTCCCAAAGGTAGGGAGCTTTTTCTAAATATTGGTGTTTGGGTATGCCATTGCACTTTCCAATTACCCAGTTCTTCGATTTGTTGCCTGCCAGGTCTATATTGTGTGGGAGATTATTGGTCCTAACTGAGTACGGCACAATTTAGGAGATGAGGAAGAGAATAGTATCTCTCAGTGTGAATGGTGACACTATATTTTCCTCAATTTACAACCAAGAAAGACATTTATCTTGATCAAATGTGTCAAGAGGGCTTCTTAAAGAAAAACTGACAGGTCTGTCAGAGCTGTAATTCTTACTGGTTGGTAGGTGATCAAATACTTATGTCATGCAATAAAATGCAAATGAATTACTTAAAAATAATACAATGTGATTTTCTGGATTTTTGTTTTAGATTCCATCTCTCACAGTTGAAGTGTACCTATGATAAAAATTACAGACCTCTACATGCTTTCTAAGTAGGAAAACCTACAAAATCGGCAGTGTGTAACTACTCCCCACTGTAGTTACTCTGTAGAGATGGGAGAACCTTCTAGAAAAACAACCATCTCTGCAGCACTCCACCAATCAGGTATTTATGGTAGAGTGGCCAGACAAAAGCCACTCCTCAGTAAAAAAGCACATGACAGCCCACTTGGAGATTACCAAAAGGCACCTAAAGGACTCTCAGACCATGAGAAATAAGATTCTCTGGTCTGATGAAACCAAGATTGAACTATTTGGCCTGAATGCCAAGCGTCACGTCTGGAGGAAACCTGGCACCATCCCTACGGTGAAGTATGGTGGTGGCAGCATCATGCTGTGAGGATGTTTTTCAGTGGCAGGGACTGGAAGACTAGTCAGGATCGAGGGAAAGATGAACAGAGCAAAGTACAGAGAGATCCTTGATGAAAACCTGCTCCAGAGGGCTCAGGACTTCAGACTCCGGCAAAGGTTCACCTTCCAACAGGACAATGACTCTAAGCACACAGCCAAGACTTCGGGATACGTCTCTGAATGTCCTTGAGTGGCCCAGCCAGAGCCCGGACTTGAACCCGATCTAACATCTATGGATAGACCTGAAAATGGATGTGCAGCGAAGCTCCCCATCCAACCTGACAGAGTTTGAGAGGATCTTCAGAGAAGAATGGGAGAAACTCCCCAAATATGGGTGTGCCAAGCTTGTTGCGTCATACGCAAGAAGACTGTCATTATTGTCATGTCTGTTCCTCTCCTCACCTCCGGTGTACAACGTTGCCAGAGTACTAACCACCGGTCCTGGGATTCATCATTACACACAGCTGGCACTCATCATTACGCGCAACTGTGAATCATTATGATCATTATGATTCACACCTGGACTCCATTATCTTCATAATTTCTTCCCCTTTATATGTCACTCTCCCAGGTTCACTCACCAGTTGGTATTGTTCATGCGTATGTTAGTGTCGTGTTCTTGGTTTTGTTGTTTTATTAAAACGTTTCACCTGCACCTGCTTCCGACTCACAGCCCCATCATTACAATTATGGGGTATTGTGTGTAGATTGATGAGGAAAAAATACAATTTAATCAATTTTAGAATAAGGCTGTAATGTAACAAAGTGTCAATAAAGTCAAAGGGTCTGAATACTTTCCGAATGCACTGTATGTCATCTGCATATAATGAGATTTGGTGGTCCGTGTCCTCAACTGATAGTTTCTCAAAATCTTGGGATTGATCTATTGTTTTAGCTAAAGGCTCCAGTGACAGGGTAAATAGGTGACTAGACACTGGACAGCCTTGATGAGTTCCCCATTTGATGTCGAACTGTGAGGAGCATTGGTTGCACATCAAGACCATCGCAAAGGGGTTACGATACATATTTATAAATATTTAGCCAAATACCATTCTTTCCATAGAATACCAGAGACGGACAAAGGCCTGACTGCACAGAGGGATGGTATATTAGGAGTAATGTGCATTATACATATGAGACGTCTCAGACTGGCGTCAGACAATCTATGTTTGATAAAAACCTGTTTGATCAGGATTAACTAGTTTGGGTAAATGGTTTCAAGACGTTTGGCTAGAACCTTTTCATACAATTTCATGTCACTGTTAATGAGGAAGAGAGGCCTATGACTTGAATAGAGAGTTGTGTCTTTGCCTTTTTTATGTAACAGAGAGATAATTGCACTATTAACCTCTCTATTGAAAAATCCCATTTGAATAGATGTTTGTATCATTTCTAATCATAGTTCAGACCAAAAGGTTAAATAGAATTCCAGTGGGATGCCATCCCATCCAGGGGATTTACCTCAGTTCATGTCTTTCAATGCATCGTGCAGTTCATTGAGCATTATACTGTAGGTGCATTTAGAGTGTGAATCATCGGAGGAGAGTTGTGCTAGATTCAAGCCCTCGAAAAAGGGTCTCTTGCTCTCTTCTGTATTTTGTACTTCAGAACTGTATACTTTTTCATATACATTTTTAAATTGTAAATTGATTGATGGTGAAAAAGAGAACACAATCAGGCTGAATGGGAACAACGTCAGCAAGACTATCCTTATTGTGTAATTTACTAGCAAAACGGAAGCTAGGTCTATTACCGTCCACATAATCAGTTTGTCTGACTTTATGAATGAGAAATTCTGCTCTTAATCTGAGTAAGGAATTTAACTCCGATTTGATGATGAATAATTCTCTCTCCTTCTCGGCTGGAAAAATGTTCTGCTGTGGACGAGTTAGCAAGGATAAAGTGAGACTGTTGAGACTTGTTCAAACCAGAAGCAAATGCTATTGTATTGTTTCTAATGAACCCTTTAATGGCATCCCACAGGAATTCATTATCATTCACCAATTCTTTGTTGAGGAGGTTGAATTCATGTAAATCAGACCTGAATTGATTACAGAAATCCAATTTGTTTAAGAGAGTGAGATTACTTGTGGCATAATTTGGAACATTGGTTATAGTTTGCATAAGTTTCTGTCATGATCAGACATAGACGTACAGTGTGTACAATTTCCACCTTTTGTACTAGATGCAATAACTGTGATGAAAGTAATATGGAATCAATCTATCCTTGAAAATGATCTGTGCCTAGCAGAGTAAAAGGTATATTATTTCAGGTGTGGATTATGCACTCTCCATATTGTATATCTACCAGTGTAACATCAGAAACCCTATTTTGCTACGCTATAGTGGCTAGTGGTTCGGTACCCGATTTGTTAAGATTTACACATTGTCGCGTTTATGGTTGTGTTCATGTCACCACCTAAGACCATATGGAAATCCGATGTTAGAATTTTGGATAGAGAAACAAAAAAACTAATAATCGTAAGTATTGGGGGCATATGCAGAAACAAAAATATATACAGTACCAGTCAAAAGTTTGGACACACCTACTCATTCAAGGGTTTTTCTTTATTTTTATTATTTTCTACATGGAAGAATAATAGTGAAGACATCAAAACTATGAAATAACACGTATGTTGTAACCAAAACATTGTTGAAAAATTTAAAATATATTTTACATTCTTCAAAGTAGCACCCCTTTGCCTTCATGACAGCTTTGAACACTCTTGGCATTCTCTCAACCAGCTTCATGAGGAATGCTTTTCCAACAGTCTTGAAGGAGTTCCCACATATGCTGAGCAATTTTTGGCTGCTTTTCTGTCACTCTGCGGTCCAACTCATCCCAAACCATCTCAATTGGGTTGAGGTCGGGTGATTGTGGAGGCCAGGTCATCTGATGCAGCACTCCATCACCCTCTAAACAAGTCACTTCTTCTTATTTGTGTCCTTTAGTAGTGGTTTCTTTGCAGCAATTCGACCATGAAGGCCTGGTTCACACAGCCTCCTCTGAACAGTTGATGTTGAGATGTGCCCGTTGCTTGAACTCTGTGAAGCATTTATTTGGGCTGCAATCTGAGGTGCAGTTAACTCTAATGAACTTATCCGCCGCAGTAGAGGTAACTGTGGGTCTTTCTTTCCTGTGGCCATCCTCATGAGTGCTTGATAGTTTTTGCGACAGCACTTGAAGAAACATTCAAAGTTCTTGAAATGCTCCACATTGACTGACCTTCATGTCTTAAAGTAATGAAGGACTGTCATTTCTCTTTGCTTTTTTGAGCTGTTATTTCCATAACATGGACTTGGTCTTTTACCAAATAGGGATATCTTTTGTATACCTACATTGTCACAACACAACTGATTTGCTCAAACGCATTAAGAAGGAAAGAAATTCCACAAATTAACTTTTAACAAGGCACACCTGTTAATTGAAATGCATTCCATGTGACTACCTCATGAAGCCAGTTGAGAGAATGCCAAGAGTGTGCAAAGCTGTCATCAAGGCAAAGGGGTACTACTTTGAAGAATCTCAAATTTAAAATATTTGTAGGTTTGTTTAAAACACTTTTTGGTTACTACATGATTCCATATGGGTTATTTCATAGTGTTGATGTCTTCACTATTATTCTACAATGTAAAAATAGTTTAAAAAAAATAATAAAAACCCTTGAATGAGTAGGTGTGTCCAAACTTTTGACTGGTACTGTAAATTTGCCAGAAAATATTTATTTCACATAGGCAATCCTCCCTTCTTGATCATTGAAACTTGAGATTACGGCGAAACACAACAATTACCACTTTTGTTTTATTATTAACAGAAGAAAAGGCAGCCAACTTCAAATTGTTGTTTTCTATTTTGCTTATATCATCATCCTTCATTATATGAGATGCATGGAGTATGGCAATATCTACTCCTTTCCTATGCATAATATCAAAACAACTAGTATGCTTTTTTTCTCCTTTTATGCCCTGTAAATTCCAAAAAAGCACAGTTAGCTTAACCATAAAAAATCTGGAAGAGACTTTGTTGCAAATGTAATAATGAGTACAATCCCATTTTAAAGTAAATACAAAGTAAATAGATGAGTAATCAATAATCAGCATAGACTACAGTATGTAAAAATAAAAATAAACTACATTTTCCAAGAGCCCTCCTGTCACACCCTGACCATAGTTTGCTTTGTATGTTTCTATGTTTTGTTTGGTCAGGGTGTGATCTGAGTGGTCATTCTATGTTGTGTGTCTAGTTTGTCTGTTTCTGTGTTTGGCCTGATATGGTTCTCAATCAGAGGCAGGTGTTAGTCATTGTCTCTGATTGGGAACCATATTTAGGTATCCTATTTGGTGTTGGGTTTTGTGGGTGATTGTTCCTGTCTCTGTGTTTGCACCAGATAGGGTTGTTTTGGTTTTGTTAGTCTATTCATGTATAGTTTCTTTATTAAAGAACCAATAATAACCACACTGCGTTTTGGTCTGCCTCCCCTTCGACACAAGAAAACCGTTATACCTCACAGATTGCAACTCATGTAAACATCCCCCTTTCCCTCCCCAACCCTCCCATTAAAAAGGGAATACTTGTGATTATATTGCAGTTGTATTAGACTTGTAATATCTACAGCAATGTTTGATTTAATTATGAGACTATTTGCCATATGTACTATTTTGTGTGTGTGTGTGTGTGTGCACGCGCATGTGCATGCATATATATGTGTGTGAACCTGTTGTGTATTCAGTGGAGAGCATTGTCTCTTAGAGCTAGTCAATGGGCGACATCACATATACTCAGAGCACTAAACGAGAGTGACTGGCTATGAGGAGCAGAGGACACTGAGTCTGCACTTTCCAAGATGTCAAAAGATTGCTGACACATGATTGGCCAGGGGTGGGCTTTCCAATCCCCCAATCCCATGATTAAGGGGAGAACATAAGTATGCTTTATTCCCAGACTCAAGGAGGGTGGATTGGGTGGATAGATTTTCCCCTGTGAGGTTTTGCCAAGGTCACTCGTGGTTTTCATATTGATGATGTACAGAAGGAGAAACTATAGCCTAAGGTTACCTAGCTGGCTCAGTATTGGACTATCATCCTGGCAAGCAGACTCTCTTGACCTAATTGCCACAGACTGATCACCAATGGTTCTTAGGGAGAAAGTGAGGCAAACAAGCCACCTGCCATCAGTGATAATGTAGGCCTGATGCAAATCAGAGGCCTTTGGATTAAATTGATCTGGTGCCTGACATGGGCACCCATGACAAAGATTATTTTAGGTAGGATTGTATAATCTTTCAAATGTTTCCACATAATCGCATACAGGGGTATACACTTAGTATACAAAACATTAAGAATACCTGCTCGTTCCATGACATAGACTGACCAGATGAATCCAGGTGAAAGCTATATGATCCCTATATGATCCCAATCAGTGTAGATGAAGAGGAGGAGACAGGTTAAATAATTATTTTATAAGCCTCGTGACAATTGAAGAATGGATCGTGCACCATTGAGAGGGTAAATGGGCAAGACAAAGGATTTAAACGCATTTGGACGGGATATGGTAGTAGGATCCAGGCGCACCGGTTTGTGTCAAGAAGGTGAATTCACCAATTTGTAAGTCGCTCTGGATAAGAGCGTCTGCTAAATGACTTAAATGTAAATGTAAATGTAACTGCAACGCTGACGGATGCTTCACACTCAACAGTTTCCTCTGTGTATCAAGAATGGTCCACCACCCAAAGGACATCCAGCCAACTTGACACAACTGTGGGAAGTAATTGGAGTCAACATGGGCCAGCATCCCTGTGGAACGCTTTGTAGAGTCCATGCCCTAACAAATTGAAGCTGTTCTGAGGGCAAAAGGTTGGAGGTGCAACTCAGTATTAGGAAGATGTTCCTAGTGTTTGGCATACTCATTGTATATTGGGTGTTTCAGACATTTAGTAAAATACAACTCTGAAACTAAGAAGTAAATTCAGCACATCGTGTTTCCTATGTCGTTGTAAGGCAAAACCTGAAAAAAAAACTTGTATCTCCTCACCATCTTACAAAGTGGGGCTTTGATACCAGACACAGCTGACAGACAGTGCCACTCTGCCTCCTATACCCCCTCAAACTGGCCAGGTCCCAAGTTACAAGCCTGTGTTAGTAGTAGTGACAACAGGACCTTTGACCTTTTGCATTATGCATTTAACAACATTGGTGCAGGAATCTATTATTCAGACAGATAGAGGCCTGATCCAATGCTTTAAAAACATAGCCTGCCTTCCTTCCTTCCTTCATTCCTTCCTTCCTTTCTTCTTTGAGCTAATCCCTGATCTAACAAAAATGGCTAGGTGTAATTCATGGTTCTATCCCATAGCTTCCACCATTTCAACCATATCAGATCACTTATTTCTCAAATGAGGGTGGAAGGAAGGATGCAGAGGTAGGAGGCTGATGGCTCTGTTCTGTTCAATGTCCTGGCTCGGAGTTGACTACTTCAGTCTAACTGCCCCTTTTATGAGCACAGCAGGCATCAATATAGATCGGTGATGCCTGGCAAGGGGCCTGGATAGTCTGGCTAAAGCAAAACATCATTTGTTTTAGGTCTACATGATGAAAAAATGTATTTCACACAAGCAAATGAAGATGGTGAACCATTACTATTGATGTAATAATATTATAATATGGGTATAGGTATCACCGGAGGTTGATGGCACCTTAATTGAGGAGGATGGGCTCGTGGTAATGGCTGGAGGGGAATGAGTAGACTAGTATCAAATACATGAAACGCATAGTTTGATGACATTCCATTTGCTCCATTATGAGCGTCCTCCCCTTAACAGCTGATAGGTATAATATTATTAAATCACAGGAACACACACACACAGGCAGGGAACCAGTACTTGTTAGGTGTGTGTAGAGATGGGGAGGCCATACTTACATTCCAGGTGTTTTTTCTTGGGTGCTGTCTGCTCATGAGTGGTGGCTTTGCAAACAGCTCGAGCAACCTCCGATCCCGTTAAGCTGTATTGCGCCGCGGCAATGCGGTCCGTCAGCGTCTGCCCCGACATCTTCTCTCCGTGGCGTCAAACCTCACGAATCAAACGTCAAAAATGGTCCCCCCCAAAGCACAACCAGTCGTGGTATTCCAGACTGCCCTTAAAAATCCACTGGGGAGGTGGATATAGGAAAAAAATACTCTCAGCCTAGATATGGGGAAATGTTCTGAGATCGGAAATGAAACGACGAATTGAAAAGGATGCTTGACATGGATAATGGCAAATAAGGTTGCGTCGTGCTTTCCTCTCGAGTCCAATTTACCGATAGCCTATGCCTTACTTAGCCCTGGCCCATGCTATATGAACTCGATTTGATCAATAAGATTGGCCAATAGGCTAACAGAGGTGCAATTTATCCTCAATATGCAATACAAAAAAGGCAAAGGGAGAGATGAGGTCGATTTATTTTCTATGATACCTTCTCGTTGTAATTGTCTATAAACGGGTATTTATTTTTTGCAATGTTTTGATTTGTATAATTCTACATTAGTAATAAATGTTTTACAGTTAAATATCCGTTCAATTACTTGTAGGTTATTATATTCTAAAGTCCTTACTGTAACGGTTTGGATGGTCTCCTCCTTATAAAATGATGGTTCGCTGTGGATGATGCTCGACCAACAACGCGTCCTTCTCTCTTCCAGCGAAGGACTATATTCCTCGCTAAGGACCCCAGTTTTTCAGCCAACTATTTCGCCTCTCAATTTATGGGCCATTAAATAACAATGTCGTTCTTCCTCCAAGTGATCCACCGTTCACCACCGACGATGCTTGAAACTGAGGTGGATGGTGGCGTTTCGGTGGATTTGCCTTGTTTGTTAATTTATTTATTTATTATCTCACTCCTCCCCCTGGTCTGCATCAGATGGCACGTCGTTTAAGAACCCAGTAGGCTAGTAGCAGCATCGATATAATCAGCGGGCTGCATCCCAATGGCGAGGCGTTTTCTTAAAGGGTTAAAGGGGACTACAGAAACCAACGGTGCAACTGATAGGCAGATATGCAGAGTAACCAACAGCTGATCTATCCAGTGCTGGAGAAGGGTATGGAAAGCTCCCTGACTCAACTGTATTGTGTTGTATTACAATGCTTATTATGCTTATCATATGTAATCCCCGTTGGAAGTCTGTTTGTCTTTTCCTCTGGATTCCCTGAGAAGAATGGCTTGTTCACAATTATATGTTTGCGCATCTATTGATGATGATAGAGAAACCTTCAAATATTTATATTTGAACCATTTTAGCACCATGGCACTGTCCACAAGTGCTGCCCAGTCTATGGATCTCGAACCATTTCAGCATCATGGCGCTGTCCTCAATTGATTTCCACCAAAAACACCTTCCACCAAGAAGACCAGCATCCCGGAGTCGCCTCTTCACTGTTGACATTGGGACTGGTGTTTTGCGGGTACTATTTAATGAAGCTGCCAGTTGAGGACTTGTAGGGCTTCTGTTTCTCAAACTAGATACTCTAATGTACCTGTCCTCTTGCTCAGTTGTGCACCGAGGCCTCTCACTCCTCTTTCTATTCTGGTTAGAGCCAGTTTGCGCTGTTCTGTGAAGGGAGTAGTACACAGTGTTGCACGAGATCTTCAGTTTCTTGCCAATTTCTCGCATGGAATAGCCGTCAGAACAAGAATAGACTGACGAGTTTCAGAAGTTCTTTATTTCTTGCCATTTTGAGCCTATAAACAAATCCACAAATGCTGAAGCTCCAGATAATCAACTAGTCTAAAGAAGGCCAGTTTTATTGCTTCTTTAATCAGCACAACAGTTTTCAGCTGTGCTAACATAATTGCATTTTTTTTCTAATGATCAATTAGCCTTTTAAAATTATAAACTTGGATTAGCTAACACAACGTGCCATTGGAACACAGGATTGCTGATAATGGGCCTCTGTACGCCTGTGTAGATATTCCATAAAAAATCTGCCGTTTCCAGCTACAATAGTCATTTACAACATTAACAATGTCTACACTGTATTTCTGGTCAATTTGATGTTATTTTAATGGACAAAAAAAGCATTATTTTTCAAAAACCAAGATATTTCTAAGTGACCCAAAACCTTTGAACGGTAGTGTATATATTTTTTATTGTAGGCTATAAGGACTAATAATACTAATAATAGCCTAGTTATAATTGTTTTTAGCTTAAATGTCTAGGCCTAGCCTTCTCTGGTTGCTTGTAAGATCAGGTGCAGGCCTATTATGAGATCATCTTCATGACACCACCAGGTGTCGAATTTATTCACTTGTCCATATTTTGCTTATAAGACGTTTGTAGTCTACTGTGAACTAATGTGTTTTAACAAGTGCAGCGAGATTTTGAAAAGAATGTACATTCCATGCTTTCAGAGTAGGTGGAAAGCAGGTAAAGCATGAAACCTACAGTATACAATGAGTTCCAAAGTATTGGGACAGTGAAATATTTTTTGTTGTTTTTGCTAAGTACTCCAGCACTTTGGATTTTAAATGATACAAAGACTATTAGGTTTAAGTGCAGACTGTCAGCTTTAATTTGAGGGTATTTTCATCCATATTGGGGAACAATTAAGAAATTACAGCCCTTTTTAAACATATTCCCCCAATTTTTAGAGGACCAAAAGTATTGGGACAAATTCACTTATATATGTATTAAAGTAGCCAAAAGTTTAATATTTGGTTCCATATTCCAAGCATGGAATAATTACATCAAGCTTGTGACTCAACAAACCTGTTGGATGCATTTGCTGTTTGTTTGGTTTGCGTTCCAGATTTTTGTGCCCAATAGAAATAAATGGTAAAAAATGTTTAAAAAAACAACAAAACACTGCATTCCACAGTAAGAACCTTATACTAACGGTCAAGCATGTTCTTCCTAGGATCCTGCTGTCATGACTTTCCCTCCTGGGTGAGGATCAGAGAGAGCCCTCTGTCCCACCTGTCAGGACCCGGTTACGAACCTGGGTCTCCGGAGTGAGAAACAGTCACTTAACCAACTGTGCCACGAATAGTCAGCAGAACCCAGAAGATGAGGCAGACACAGCAGTACTTAAGACGGTGTATTTAATAAAGTAAAAAAAGAGAAGTCCTTCAACACAAAAATGGTAAATCCAAAAGGTGGTAGGAATAGCACAAAAAAGCCTTAAGAGATACTCAAAAACAAAAACAGAATTCCACAAGAGCATCCACCGGAATCGACAAGAATACACAGAACACTAGGGCTGGGTGCTAACATACAAACACAGAGCACAGAACTGAGGGAAACTAAGGGTTTAAATACAATCAGGGGAAACGAGGCACAGGTGCAAATAATAATGGGGAACAAGGGAAAAAACATAAGGTCAAAAAGCACAATGGGGGCATCTAGTGACCAAAACCCGGAACAACCCTGGCCAAATCCTGACACCACCAGAGAGGGGGGGGGGTTGGCCAGTTTTATGATGATCAATAATACCTTGCAGGAATTCTCTCTCCCACTCCGCAGAAATGGAAGTTAAAAATCCCTTTGTTACAACAGAGAGATTTGGCAGTACTGTAACATCAAAAGGTTGGACATTGAAACAATATTTCTAACGTATATAATGTGGTAAATGGTTCGTGGGACTCTAAACAATAATCATGTCAAATAAGTTGTTGTTTTGTGATATCATTAAGGATTGTATAACCAAATAACAGTAACTACAAATGTATATATCCCAGTTATCAGATTTACATCTAAATGTTGTGGAACTTTTTGTGAGACAATTAAATGTGATTTTAGCCTTCTAAATGAGATAATACTGTAACATCAAAAGACTTTTGCAAAGTCAGTAACCACACCCACGTGAGCACAGACATTGTGGAAATGGTATGGAACTGCCCTCAAAGGCGAGTGCTTAAAAGGACTCGCTGAAGAATTAACATATTAGACCAGCGTGAATGACAGCGTGAGCTGAAAGGTACGAAGTGGTTAGAAACTCTGAAACTGTCAACAGAGAAGAAGAAAATCTCTACCAGATCAGACAGCGTGAAGCGGTGGCTACACGGCTAAGAAATGGTTTAAAACTAAAGACCAGCCAAAGTCCAGCACGAGCTGGATATGGCAAAATGGTTTGAAATTACAACACCAGAAAATTGTAAGACCCTCTGAAACTCTCTCTCTCTCAAAGAAGAAGAAGACGACACAGGAACATTCAGTCTGCAGCTGTTTATGCACTGTTAGCCTAGGAAACTCGACCGAAGACGAGAGACAAAGAACAATTTCCTCTCACCACTATAGGTATCTCTAGGGTATGAAGAATAAGGCCCGCTGAACATGGCGTGGTACACCTCTTGAAGATATGTTGTAACAGACACTCCGAGACCAACCTACTACAACTACATTTAAGTCATTTAGCAGACGCTCTTATCCAGAGCGACTTACAAATTGGTGAATTCACCTTCTGACATCCAGTGGAACAGCCACTTTACAATAGTGCATCTAAATCATTAAGGGGGGGGGGGGTGAGAAGGATTACTTATCCTATCCTAGGTATTCCTTGAAGAGGTGGGGTTTCAGGTGTCTCCGGAAGGTGGTGATTGACTCCGCTGTCCTGGCGTCGTGAGGGAGTTTGTTCCACCATTGGGGGGCCAGAGCAGCGAACAGTTTTGACTGGGCTGAGCGGGAACTGAACTTCCTCAGTGGTAGGGAGGCGAGCAGGCCAGAGGTGGATGAACGCAGTGCCCTTGCTTGGGTGTAGGGCCTGATCAGAGCCTGGAGGTACTGCGGTGCCGTTCCCCTCACAGCTCCGTAGGCAAGCACCATGGTCTTGTAGCGGTTGCGAGCTTCAACTGGAAGCCAGTGGAGAGAGCGGAGGAGCGGGGTGACGTGAGAGAACTTGGGAAGGTTGAACACCAGACGGGCTGCGGCGTTCTGGATGAGTTGTAGGGGTTTAATGGCACAGGCAGGGAGCCCAGCCAACAGCGAGTTGCAGTAATCCAGACGGGAGATGACAAGTGCCTGGATTAGGACCTGCGCCGCTTCCTGTGTGAGGCAGGGTCGTACTCTGCGGATGTTGTAGAGCATGAACCTACAGGAACGGGCCACCGCCATGATGTTGGTTGAGAACGACAGGGTGTTGTCCAGGATCACGCCAAGGTTCTTAGCGCTCTGGGAGGAGGACACAATGGAGTTGTCAACCGTGATGGCGAGATCATGGAACGGGCAGTCCTTCCCCGGGAGGAAGAGCAGCTCCGTCTTGCCGAGGTTCAGCTTGAGGTGGTGATCCGTCATCCACACTGATATGTCTGCCAGACATGCAGAGATGCGATTCGCCACCTGGTCATCAGAAGGGGGAAAGGAGAAGATTAATTGTGTGTCGTCTGCATAGCAATGATAGGAGAGACCATGTGAGGTTATGACAGAGCCAAGTGACTTGGTGTATAGCGAGAATAGGAGAGGGCCTAGAACAGAGCCCTGGGGGACACCAGGGGGGACACAACTACTAAGGACATGGTGACCTCTGGTGGACAATCAGAGACTTCTGATGAACTGCTCTCCATAGATGGACCGGTTGATTTTACCAGAGAGAGATGACAAAGACATACATAAATATGTACTTTGCATTTCTAAATCCCAATGAGCGGTTGTTAGGTTGCTAAATATCCACATTTACGATGAGCGTATTATTCAACTGTATGTACGATAGTTGAATTCCTTTGTCTCTCCTCCTCCCACTCTTTTGTTCCCCACCCCTTTTCATTGTGTACTAAGCCATCATATCGGGTTAGTCCACTAGGGGCTTTTCATTGCATCATGTTAGTAACCAATGTATAATCTATCCTGTGTGTGTGTTTCTTTAATTCTGTGTGATTATTTAGTTATTTAGTAAATAAATAATTAAGCCAAGTTGTGTATCGCTGATTCATCATGGAGACAAGGGTCCGTGCAGATTTGAAGTCAACGACATTCAGAATAAGACTGATGAGGTAATAATGATAATTAATGGATAATTGGTGTAACGATACATTTATATATTTAGAGTTCATTCAGGAAACGGTAACTCATTAAATAAATGTTTTCCGTGGTGCCCCAAGTTTGCTAATGAGTTAATTGCTACATGATTAATTTAATCATAATAGTTAATTGATTTGATAAAATAATCGTCATCATTATTTATTTATTTTACCCCTTTTTTCTCCCCAATTTCGTGGTATCCAATTGGTAGTAGTTATAGTATTGTCTCATCTCTGCAACTCCCGTACAGACTAGGGAGAGGCGAAGGATGAGAGCCATGCGTCCTCCGAAACACAACCCAACCAAGCCGCACTGCTTCTTGACACAATGCACATCCAACCCGGAAGCCAGCCGCACCAATGTGTCGGAGGAAACACCGTACACCTGGCGGCCGTGTCAGCGTGCACTGCACCCGGCCCGCCCGCCACAGGAGTCGCTAGTGCGTGATGAGACAAGGATATCCCTGCCGGCCAAACCCTCCCTAACCCGGACGACGCTGTGCACCACCCCATGTGCCTCCCGTTCATGGCCGGCTGCGACAGAGTCTGGACTCAAGCACAGAATCTCTAGTGACACATCTAGCACTGCGATGCAGTGCCTCAGATCACTGCGCCACTGGGGAGGCCCTAATCGTCAGCAGCGATACAAACCCTAACTATGCCATTAGTGGAATAACAGCAGAAATTGCAAAATCGCTTGCCAAATCAACCGTCGGACGCAGGCATTGTAAAGGTTCTCTCCACTTTAGCCCTTATGTATCGCCATCAGAGATTGGCATCGCTCCAGCAGTGCTCAGCAGAAGCATGAGCAAGAAATGGCTGATATGAAGGGACAGGTGGAGAGAACCAAGCAACTAATGACAAAAGCAGGAAGTGAAAACATTCTGCTAGCCGAGGAACTGCGTTTGAAAACTGAACAATTAAAAGTAATTGAAAATACTTATGACGGTGAACTAGCACAAACTCTTCCACAAAATCGTTTTCTACAGGAACAACTCGATTTAGACAAAACTAAAAGCGATGACATCTACGCTAAACTAGATAAATCTGTCAAGTTATCTATAAACAGGAGCGCGCAATTTGATAACATGCATGCAGTTTTGATGAACGTTACTCAAAGCTGTAATGGTTTTCTTCCTGGGAAGGAGAGGCGGACCAAAACGCAGCGTGGTTATTTATAAACATCTTTAATGAAAGATGAAAACGTGAAAACTCTACAAAATAAGAAACTGTGGAAAAACTGAAACAGTCCTAACTGGTGCAAAACACAGAGACAGGAACAATCACCTACCAAAATACCTAAAGAATATGGCTACCTAAATATGGTTCCCAATCAGAGACAACGATAAACACCTGCCTCTGATTGAGAACCACTCCAGGCAACCATAGACTTACCTAGAAAACTCAACTGAACACAACCCCATAGACTACAAAACCCCTAGACAAAACAAGACACATAAATCACCCATGTCACACCCTGGCCTAACCAACATAATAAAGAAAACACAGAATACTAAGGCCATGGCGTGACAGAAGCAATAATGTTCTAGTCCAAATGCTGCAAACCTAAGACGATCTGTTAATGAACACAATGACTAAGTTGGATGACAAATCAGCAGAACTAATTGAAGTCACTGACCAAATGAATGACGAGAGAACTCAGGTGATGAAGATGGAAATATTGATTTTTAAGCAAGCGGAGGAGATCTCATCACTGAATCTCTCACTGCGTACTCAAGACCTCTACCTGCAAACTCGTCAAAACCTTCTGCAACTTTGACCCATTCCAGGTCAGCCAAACGACACAGACATTCCTAGCAGACATAGAGGACGCTTTGGATGAGAGGCTTTGCCTAGGATGATAGGCGTTATCTGATGAAGCGAACGTCGAATAGACACGTGACGAGGTTCAGTCATTTACAACAGCAACATGTGCAAAACAACTATGCTAAACTTGCCACAGCTTTGAAATTGAAATTCTGTGGTTCCGCATCTCGCAAACACGACAGCTCACTGGCTAACACTGTCAAACAAGCTCAGAATGAACACCCACAAGCTTACTTTGGTCTACTCACTGAAACAGGAATGGAAGAGCAGTTACCATTCAAACAAATGTTTCTGTCGAACATGTTTCCAACCTTCATTACCTACTTGGGCCCTACAGTCCACGTTGGCATGCCTATCTTACAACTCAGAGAGCTTGCCAGGACAGCTTTTGAGGCATCATCAATAGCACGCAACCCTAAGAGCCTTGACATCTTGGTTTTGAAGTTTGACCAGGGGCACTCACTCGAGTTAGAGGGTGCATTATCAGGTATTGGAGCATTGAGAGATGACCCACAACAACAGTATCTACCACAAAACTACGATACCAATACCCACAGTTCGAAATAACTGCAAAGTACGTCGTCATTGAAATGACTACAGCTACAATCGACCTGATCGCTATGTTTCTGCACCCCAACTCACACAGTGTCAGAGAACAAGAGTAACAACGAGTTCAAGGATGATCAAAACGTAGACCAATGTTCTCTAGAAGTTCTACTACGTGAATAACTAAAGCGAGGACAAATAGAGAAAAGGGAAAAAATTAAGTCACTAGGACTAGACGTGGAATTGACGAACACCAGGTCTGCAGGAATTAACACCCTTAGCAAGGACGTTAAAAATCTAATTTCTCCCGTTCTCACTCGAGAACCTATCGAGGGTCCGCTCGACCAAGAAGCAAGCCCACAGGCTTTGTCTATAGACTCTGATACAAAAGTTGTGAAGAAAAAGGTCAAAAGCTTCACAAAAGCCTTCACTTTGCCTTCACTTTGTGGGGAATATGTCCACTAAACGCAACTCCAAACAGGCCATACCTGGAAACAGTCCTGCAGGACTGCTTAACCTCTCATGTGGTAATTGATTCGGGCTCAACAATATCGCTCATCTCTCAAACTGTGTTCAGTGATCTCAAAAGGGCTTTGAAGCCAACTAAATGTTGGTTAAAAAGGGAACAATCCGACACTACACTTTAAGGTTTCACTCAGACTACCTCACCTCTCACATTGAGACTCATGCTGAAACTACACTTCCAGGAAGTATCGCCTGTTCACCTTGTGTATGTTGCCAGCCTCGAATCTGAACCCCTGCTCCTCGGAGCAGACTTGGTGGATCGCTTACTCCCACTAATGGATTGGATAACCATTCACGTATGGTCACAGGTCACAGTGCTTTCCGCACTGACCACACTGTATTCCACTAAAGCTAGCTGCAATGCAATCATCCACAAGGGGTAACTATCGACAGCACACCGGGAGATTTGGTTGAAAGGTTACAGCCAATCTAATAACAATGCGGCCGCTGACAAAACGTACATAGGGTTCGATCTTTTTGCTTGTGCCAACACCAACCGCTGGTGGGGGGGGGGGGTCCCGAGACACAAAGGGGGGAAATACTAGCCCAGATCCATGATGATCCTCATCGAGGCCAGTGAGGGGGTTGAGACTACGTGCAACACTGTACGAGGCCGCCAAAGCAGGAAACAAATATATTTGTAAACTTCCCAATAAGAACAGAGAGCGGACAACCCTCAATGTGGATAACGTGAGAACAAATCTGAGCTATCACAGCAACTAGTAAAATGCTCTACTCATGTGTTCCAGTAGGACAACATTTCAGAATAAATCGGTAGGATAACTGGTCCCCTTGAGTACCAGTACCAATGCCAGCACAGTCAGTCCAGCCATAATCAGTAAGAAGGTTAGAGACCTCACAAGTCAAATTGCTAACATTGACAGAGGAGTTAGTGGTCACTCAGATTGCAACACATGTAAGGGAATCTCCAGAACACTCTTTTGATGGTTAACACACATGCCACTAATACATACAACTGTCCATTCAGGAGGAAAGTTATTAGAAGTCATGAACCATGATCACACCATGTATGACTTTACTAACGTCGTGAGGGTAGCTCCTCTGTGGATAACATAGATATGAAATAGACGCCTTCATACCTATCACCACTACAATGGTGTAAGACACATTCATGTGTAGTAAAACTACTACAGGTCCCCTTAACATAGGTCGACATCAATTCTTACTGACCTCCAGGCATTGACATGAAAATGATCTGATGACGTCAGACTCATTCTAAACAGGTTGCAGCCTGTCAGGATAATTGGTTTTCTTTCCCTTGGCATGTGTGATTATGTAAGCATAAACGCACACGTACAATGGAACATTTAATGAGGATTTATGCTCGGATAACTTAAGGGTTCGAGCAAAATACCAGCCTCAGTAAAGTTGAAAATGTACTGGAGGCCTTTGACTCTACAGCTACAGTACCCACCAGTTTCACCACAGAGGTCCATCCTGTAGACTGCACGAAGCTGGTGCCTTACAGCTGTAGATGTATCATGTAGTTATCAACTTAGGATAGTGCCCGAAGCAACACACCGCTAATTAGGAACGCCCGAGATATGACATTAGAGACAATGCCATGGTCATTTTGCAAAGACCTTGGACGTATATAGAATACAGTCCAATTTGAGGATTAAGGTATGATAACTATATTTTGTATATATTTTGTTTGTGCTTATATTAGTTTTCGCTTCATTTTCTGTAACACTTTTGGAAGTGATAGTCATAAACAAGTCCCCCATACAACCATCAGTTAGTGCCACAACACCATTCATTTCTGTAGAAATGTGATTATATTTTTTGTAAGTGTGTGTGCATTGTTAACATCTGCCCAGATCTACCAGCCTGAACGACCAGACGACGGGTCCGGAACGACGACCCCTATATCCGGATATCTGCTGCTCATTCTGGTGGTGGACTGCTCCGTTGGCAGAATGCCTACCAGGGTAAACCACCAGAGGGGGACCGCAACGGCAATCAACAAACAGGACATCCCCTGGTCATTCTTGTGGTGCTTTCAGAAAGCCTACCCGGGTCAACCACCAGAGGGGTACCACAACAATTATCCACAACCATGACATCCAGTGGTCATTGTTATGTTGGTTTGCAACTTGCAGGACAATCACAATATTCAACCTACCAAAGGGGGGGTGTCATGACTTTCCCTCCAGGGTGAGGATCAGAGAGAGTTCCCTCTCCCACCAGAGAGGAAGGGGGGAGTTGGCCAGTTTTATAACGGTCATAAATACCTTGCAGGAACTCCCTCCCACTCTGCAGAAATGGAAGTTAAAAATCCCTTTGTTACAACAGAGATATTTGTCAGTACTGTAACATCAAAAGGTTGGACATAGAAATATTATTTCTAACAAATTGTGGTAAATGGTTTGTGGGGCTCTAAACAATAATCATGTAAAATAAGTTGTTATTTTGTGATATCATTAAGGACAGTATAACCAAATAACGGTAACTCTACAAATGTATACGTCCCAGTTATCAGATTTACATCTAAATGCTGTGAAACTTAAATGATTAAATATGAAACTATTTGTGAGAAGATGAAATGTGATTTTAGCCTTCTAAATGAGCTGATACTGTAACATCAAAATACTTTTGCCAAGTCAGTAACCACGCTAACGTGAGCACAGACATTGTGGCAATGGGATGGAACCGCCCTCCAAGGCGAGTGCTTAAAAGGGCTTGCTGAAGAATTAACATATTAGACCAGCGTGAATGACAGTGTGAGCTGAAAGGTACAAAACAGAGAAAAAGAACATCTCTACCAGACCAGACAGCGTGAAGCGGTGACTACATGGCTGAGAAATGGTTAATCGCATTAATGGTACCACCGTCACAACACTGCGTTTCTAGGGAGTTTTTCCTTGCCACAGTGCTTCTACATCGGCATTGCTTGCTGTTTGGGGTTTTAGGCTGGGTTTCTGTATAGCACTTTGTGACATCGGCTGATGTAAAAAGGGCTTAATGAATACATTTGCTTGATTGATTGAAGCATGGTGGTTGTATCATCATGCTGCAGGGATGTTTTTCAGTGGCAGGGACTGGGAGACTAGTCAGGATCGAGGCAAAGATGAATAGAGAAAAGTACAGAGATCCTTGATGAAAACCTGCTTCAGAGCAATCAGGACCTCAGACTGGGGTGAAGGTTCAGCTTCCAACAGGACAATGACCATAAGCACACATCCAAGACAATGCAGGAGTGGCTTCAGGACAAGTCTCTGAATGTCCTTGAGTGGCCCAGCCAGAGCCCGGACTTGAAGGAAGAAACTCCCCGAATACAGGTGTGCCAAGCTTGCAGCGTCATTTCCAAGAAGACTCGAGCCTGTAATCGCTGCCAAAAGTGATTTAACAAAGTACTGAGTAAAGGGTCTGAATAGTTCAAAAAATGTGATATTTCAGTTATCTTTAATAAATTAGCACAAAAAAATGAAAAACAGTTTTTGCTTTGTCATTATGGGGTATTGTGTGTAGATTGATGAGGGGAAAAAACAATTTGATCAATTTTAAAATAAGGCTGTAACCTAACAAAAACGTGGAAAAAGTGAAGGGGTCTGAATACTTTTCAAAGTCACTGTGTGTATATATATATATATATATATATATAAGAACAGCTAGGCCTCTGAGGCAGCACAGGACCAGGCTAAGATTGTCCACGAGGATGACTACTGCATTTGTAAGTCCATACATTAAGACCCTTTTAGTATATGGTCATGTTTAACTGTGTACATAAAATGAAACAAATCCTTACAATATATTCTGCCAATCAAGAATGTTTCGGCCTTCAATGTACTTCCAATGCCTCAACATGGACAGTCATTACAGTAAATCTTAATGTTGGGAGGAAAATGTTTGACAGACACAAACTCATGTTCATGTCAACCCTCTCTCCTGCCTAGCACCGTACGTACATATTGCCAGAAAATCCACCTCAACCACAGGAGAAACCATGCAAGCGCTCCCTCTTTGTGAGCATGTTTTCATGCCTGAGGAAGACTTCCAAAAAAATCCTCCTGCTGCAGGACCTTGTAGAGGAATGTATTAGTCTTATTATACTAATGTTATTGTAGCTTATCTAATATCACATTTCAGAAAGTGGTGGATGTAACTGGCCAAAATGTGGCAACATTCTAGTTATTCATTCTATTAGTCATGAAGCCAAAATAAGCACAAATTACAGCTTCTGTCCCCAACCCTATATATGAAATTATACATAAAAATGGCACAAATCAATCACACTATTTATGTACAATATGAGAGAGAACATGTTAAAGGCCCAGTGCAGTAAAAAATGATTTTCCTGTGTTTTATGTGTTTCCACACTTTCAGCGTGACAGCGGTTTGAAAAGACTGAAATTTCAGCTGGTGGGGTAAAGTTTTGGCCTGCCTGGTGAATAGACCAATAAGAAAGAGAGTTCCAAACCTCTCTGCAAATAACAGCTAGCTTTCAGTTTCTCTCTCCACTCAGACGACTTCCAGACAGTCCTAGCAAAAATCTTGCTTGAGAAATTGCTCTTTACCAAGAAGTTATTCTTTTTTGACAATTTTAATTGAAAACAATCACAGTAAGGTACTTAATTGCTAAACAGAAATGTGATATTGAGATAAAAACAGCTGCACTGGACCTTTAAGAGCTTTCCACTATGATGCTTGAAACATTTCAAATAACATGTCTGTCCATGGTGATGGTGAGACCAAGACACACAGGGCATGTGGATCTCATGATGCCTTTAATTCAGTAAGTCACAACAATATAGAATTGCACAGCATCTTCACATTGTCCCAGAGGGCATACACAAACTGCTAAAGACAGTCTTCACAGCTGCCCTGTATATACAAATAATTAAAAGCCTTTGAAAAGTAAAATACAGTCATAAATACAAAAAGAGAAAAAAAATGTACAAACTTCATTCATTTTTAGTTCCCATGGTTTATGTCCCTAATATGTTCCATTATATACAAGATTAGTTTTATTAATATATATCGCTTCGGAAAATACATTTCCCTCTGTCCCTCATATTCACGTCTTGATAAGGCCCTCTAGAAAGTCTTTCTCCACCATCTCCTCAATGTTCTGCCGTGCCCGGCTCCAGAACACTTTCTGGCTCTCCAGCTTGCCCTCCTTGTTGGGGAAGGAGTTGCCAGAGTGGCTAGGGGCGGTGGTGTGGGTGGGGCCATTGCGGCTGCTGGCCTTACTGTTGAACACCTGACTGAGCAGGTTGAAGAAGGGGAGGAGCTGCTCCATGCTGCGGATCATGTAGAGTGTCAGGGTGAGGTGGCCCCGTTCCCAGGACAGAGTACGCAGGGAACAGTCCTCCTCTGGGTTCTTCTATGGACGAATGGATGGAAACAGACGACAGCAGAATGAGCAAAAAGTTGTGACTTTATATAGCTATGAATATATTATATTTACACTACAGTTCAAAAGTTTGGGGTCACTTAGAAATGTCCTTGATTTTGAAAGAAAATCACATTTTTTTGGTCCATTAAAATATCAAATTGATCAGAAATACAGTGTAGACATTGTTAATGTTGTAAATCACTATTGTAGCTAGAAACGAAAAGGACAGCATCCCAGAGTCGCCTCTTCACTGTTGACGTTGAGACTGGTGTTTTGTGGGTACTATTTAATGAAGCTGCCATTTGAGGACTTGTGAGGCGTCTGTTTCTCTAACTAGACACTTTAATGTACTTGTCCTCTTGGTCAGTTGTGCAGCGGGGCCTCCAACTCCTCTTTCTATTCTGGTTAAAGCCAGTTTGTGCTGTTATGTGAAGGGAGTAGTCCACTGCGTTGCACGTGATCTTCAGTTTCTTGCCAATTTCTCACATGGAATAGCCTTCATTTCTCAGAACAAGAATAGATTGATGAGTTTCAGAAGAAAGTTCTTTATTTCTTGGATTTTTAGAGCCTGTAATTGAATCCACAAATGCTGATGCTCCAGATACTCAACTAGTCTAAAGAAGGCCAGTTTTATTGCTTCTTTAAATCAGGACAACAGTTTTTAGCTGTGCTAACATAATTGCCAAAGGTTTTTCTAATGATCAATTAGATTTTGAATTTAAAAAAAACTTGGATTAGCTAACACAATGTACCATTGGAACACAGGAGTGATGGTTGCTGATAATGGGCCTCTGCACGCCTTTGTACTGTAGATATTTGTATTTTATTTTTAAATCTGCGGTTTCCAGCTACAATAGTCAAATACAAATCACTAACAATGTCTACACTGTATTTCTGATCAATTTGATGTTATTTTAAAATGGGACTTTTTTGTGTGATTTTCTTAAAAAAAACAAGGACATTTCTAAGTGACCCCAAACTTTTGAATGGTAGTGTATGTGCTTTGTTGGTGTGCCATTATCTGACTGGATTGTCTGCCAGAATTTTTCTAACATATTCATTTTTTTAAATATATTTTTTTTACACAAATTAAGTACAAAACCTGCTGGAACACTGTTCAGGCTACAGCTGACATTTACATTTCTTGTCACGTGGGGAAAGCGCTCTGATTGGCTCAAGGGTGTGAAGCTATTCCTGACACTCCTCCAAGATTCTACATGTTGAATCGTGAACGACTGCCATCACTCTCGACCACCTGGCAGGTGGCTCCTGGAACACACCGTGTGGACAGCAGCTAATGTTCGCCCACTGATAGCCTTCAGAAAAGATTTTCAGCCTGCTGTGTCCAGGCTCTTACACTACTGGCCTTAGGGGTACAGTAAGTTGTCCCAAATGTTAGTAATAGCTCAAGTTACCATGGTCATTGGGATTGGTCACTTTTACTAATGTGGGTCTTTGTCCAGCCTTGCATTACGTTGCTCTGAAGGTAGACCAGAGCAGTTACCTTGGCTCGTTTCCTCAGCAGCTTGGCTAGTCGGACAACATAGGGTTTGAACTCTCGCTGGTGGGTCCCCTGTCGTCTCACCTCCAGGCCCGAGTCATCAGATGCCTCGGGGATAAAGGCCCAGCGGTACCTGGGTAAAAACAGCCAACGCCCAAACATTACACACACATAAACCTTTTCACACATCTGAGCAAAAAAACACAATTTATGAGGGAAAGGACAAAGTGACAGGAATATATATATGAGCCATCACTGAATGATTTCGTTCAGTATGATAGTGCGAAAAGGCTTGAGGACCTCATTGGGTAAAAGTGTTGCAACATACTTTAATGCGTTGTGAAATGCAATCTATGTGCTTGAACCTTTTATACCTTCCAAAAAATATAAATGAAACAGTACAGTGTGCACTACAGTCTTCAGATAAATGTACTGCATGGGAGTGTATGAACCCAGGCAGGAGTAGTGGGTACACACATCTGGAACTGGGGCAGGCTCTCTGAGGGCAGTGCCAGGGCCAGGTCCAGCAGTTTGCAGGCAGACAGGTAGAGGTTGAGCCAGCGCTGGCTGTTGTAGGAGGTGGAGAAACCGTTCCCTCCAGAGTAGGTGGTCTCCAAGCCAGCCACCGATGGACCTGACGTCCTACAGGTCAAACCCAGATGGAAACATGACCAATGCATACACACAGCATAGACTCAAGACAGTACGGACCCGTTTCCTGAACACAGATGAAACCTAGCCCTGGACTCCATTGAACATGAGAATCTCCATTGAACATGCTTTTACATTTCAGGTCTATTCTTAATCTGTGTCCAGGAAACCAGCCCTACAAAGTCACCCAGGTTGAAGATACACATTGGTAGTGGATGTTTCCCCCACCATACAATCTAAATCGCGTTGAGCACCTGAAAACTCGATAAATCCAATCCATCATCATCAACTCACATTTATATGGCAGGAAAAACACACACTCTCATTGTCATGTATTAATCAATGTCCACTCCCATTTGGTGGACTGACAGTTACCTTGACATGTCCTCGTCTGCAGTGAGCTCCTGCTCCATGAGTAAAAAGACCTGAACCTGAGAGGGAGGAAACACATAGTTAAGTAAATAGGAGAAGGATTATATATAACAATCTATTATCTTGGTCGACGATCTATAGTACAGTAGTTTGAGACAAAGGGGATGACAACCACAACTCGGCAATCGAAAAGTATTGCAAGAATAACAGTGGAGCTTACTTATCCAATCAAGACACTCAATACTTGATTTAAAAAGCCTACATTATCTTGGTAATTCTATCAAAATATTTATAAACAGCAGGCGTAGGCCTTCATCCGGCTGTTCATCGGCAGTTGTCGCTTGTGTGTGTGTGTGTATGAGACTAAGTGCGTACATTTTTTTGTGGTGTATGTTTGTAGCGTGCTCTTGTGTCTCTCACCAGTTCAGTGATCATGGTGGGCCACAGTGAGGTGAGGTGTTGAGGAGACATGCGCAGCAGTAGAACTCTGAAGAACAGGAACACCTGGGCATGGAGGATGGGCACCTGGGGCAGACGCAGACTCTCCACCAGCCGCTCTGATAGGGGAAACACACACACTCATAAGTCAATACTCCATCGCTGTGTGTGTGTGTGTGTGTAAATATTTGAAAACAGAAGGATGTGTGTGTTTATTTCTTAGAGGTGTGTGTTGGTAAGCAGGGGTATGCGTTTGTGTGCATGCCTGTCTGTATGCTGTCTGCATGTGCGCGTTTACCCTGTATGTCAGGTAGGTATTTCTGGTACTGGTCCACCTCGCTGCTGTAGATGGTGAAGGCCAGGCGTTTGAGCAGCATTGCTCTCTGCTCCAGCTCTGCGTCTCGGTTAGAGAACAGATTCAGAGAGCTGCTCTGAGCCACCGCCACACGAGCTGCAGACACACGCACGTTAACTACTCTACTATAACAGTTCCAATATAATATCTACCTGTAGAGCTCAAATACAACTATACACAGAAATTATATACACACAGAAATGCTCATTTAGAAGAATCAGGATACTCAATTATACTTACTCATAAGATCTCTAAACGTGGTCTTGTCGTGGGTCATAAGATGGTCAATGATGGCTCTCCAACTGGAAAATACAGGAGAGGACTTCAGATAGAATCCTATTATATGAAGCACATAACAAAACTACACGATCCCCGTTCCCCTCCCCCACACACTCAACAATGCTCAACTCACTGGCTGACACAGGACGAATCCATCTGGAAAAAGGTGTGGTCCATGAAAAGGTCGAAGGCTTCTTTCTTCCAGGCCCGCCGGGTGTACTGGTACCCACTCAGGCTGCTCAGCAGCTGGATACACGCCCGGTAGCTGGGGGCGTTGTGGGCACTGCCAGGGAAGAGGCCACAGAGACACACTGCACATTAGAGATAGGACCCAGATATGACCTGACCAGGAAATACTAGGCCATAGTTATACAGCTTGGGAGTGTCTCCTTGGCAGATCCCATGGCATGTTATTTCGTGTTAACTGAGGACCTGGGTGTGCTCTAGGCTCTAGTGAAGGAGTGTAGTGTATTGGCTGGTCCATCCTTACCTGTGGTTGCGGAGGTAGGGCACGACATAGTGCATAATGTTCACCAGTAGAGGAATCACCCTCTCCTTCTCGTCACTGTAGAACACCATGTCTAGGAGATGGGCCAGCACCTGACAACACACAATCACTACTCTCAATACTCTGCACTGTTCAGATAGGATACAAGGCAACAGCGTACTACACTAAAAAGTCATAAGACTTAGCACATTGCAATATTGCTTTAAAAGATACATCCTTGCACTACAGCAGACATCAACCGACGAATAACCACCAATGCACTGCAATGAGTAAACGGGTCACATGAGAGTGACATAAGCCTAAACAACGGGAAGAGAGGGAGGTCTGTTTATAACACTAAAGCAAGAGAGGCACACTTAGAGCCTCCAGTTTATATCTGGCTTCAGCAGCAAGTGTTCAGGGAAGAATGTATTGCTTTGCTAATAATGATTGAGGTTGGGCCTGGGGGAGGGAGAGCTGATCGTAAATCAGCTGAGTGAGAGTAGACTGTGTGTGGGTCCTAATAGCAGAAACAAGGCTGTTGGTAGCCGCGAGTGGAGAGGATGCACAGACGGACGGACACAGACCGACAGACGGCCAGACAGTGCGCTGGGTGTTTTACCTCCGCTAGCAGTGTGAGGGCGTGAACGCTGTACACAGATGGAGTAAAGCTGGACGCCTCCATCACTGTGAGCATTAGATCTGAAACACACACACCATTAGTGACAGATCATACCCAGTACACACACATGCAGACACATGCTGTTCGTGTGCACGATCAAATATCCACACTAACATAATGTACCCCTTTGAATGCATTCCCAATACATTGGGTCATTCTAAGTGGTATGATAGTGTGGATATTGAAAACACAGCCATACATTCAGTCACACAAGAAACACCTCTAATCTGCACATTCCCAATTAAGGTTGTGTTCATTAGGGACCAAACGGAAGAAAACGGACTGAAACAGGGAGGGACTACCCTGGACTTAAGTGCAAAAGAATCCAGTGCCCCAATGAACACGGAGCTGACGTATTGTACACAAGTAGCACAGACAGCCAGGGTCCTCTCATCACTCCTACCCTCTACGTCTTGCTCCAGACTAGTCCCGTCCACCATGATCTGTGGTGAGGCCTTGACCTCCAGGTTCCTCCTCAGCCAGGTGGTCTGCTCCAGAGAGGAGCCTGCGATGGTGCCGATGGCCTCCACCACCTTGTGGGTCACATCCTGCACACACACACACACACACATACACGGTGAATAATCTTACTGGCTTCATTACAATAACCATACTACCATACCACTTCAATAAAATGCATGCCCAATACACTGCTTCAATCTAATCGGTATGCTGGGGTAAATAATGGAACGGATCTCTTGAATTTGATTTATTTGGGTAAAAACATATTCAGCAATAGGTACATTGTATTCCCAGGGGACAGCACTTAAAAGTATTACTCAAAACACTTGAATACAAAGTGGTCCTCGATGGGGCTTTTACCTCGATTAATATGATCTTATCTAGAAGATGAGAATTGTGAATTATGTCATCTTAAAAACAGAAGAATAGTGAATCCTTTTGCATGGGACTGAGGCTTACCTGCAGCTCCCGCTGGTCCTTTTTGCTCTCTAGGTTTGGGTTCTTGAGGATGAACTCATTCAGAACTCTGGGGAAGAGACCGATGGATAGGTTAGTCTGGTGGCTGCGTATGTAAAGGGTACATAAAGGGAAGAGAGTGATGGTGTAAGTGAGAGAGGGCAGTGTCTCAGAGAGTGTTGTAAAGCGCAGTTATACCAAAAACTACAAAGTAGTAAGGAATCGCAGAGCTCTCCTCCTTTGTGGGTGTAGCCTCCAAGTAACAGGCTCACAACATCACGTTGAATATTGGCATATACAGCACAGAGCCAAAGCTAGCTTGCAAGACTCTCCCTCCTCCGACTTGATTATTAGCTAATTATAAACTGTGTGGGTCGAGCCCTGAATGCTGACTGGCTGACAGCTGTGGTATATCAGCTGCTCTAATTACTTTGGTAAGCAGTTTATAATATCAATAAGGCACCTGGGGGTTTGTGGTATATGGCCAATATACCACAGCTAAGGGGTGTGTCCAGGCACTCCACGTTGTGCACAAGAACAGCTCTTAGCCGCGGTATATTGGCCATATACCCCACCTCTTCGGGCCTTATTGCTTAAATGTATATTTAACTAGGCAAGTCAGTTAAAAGAACAAATTCTTATTTACAATGACTGCCTACCCAGGCTGTCTGTCTGTGTCTGTGTGTGTGGTCTAACCCCAGTATGAGGAACTGTCCAGGAGCAGGCAGCCCCAGCTGTATAGAGTCCTTCAGCAGTGCCAGCAGAGACGGCCAACTGTCCACCAGACTGGACACAGGGATCCTACATAGACAGACAAGAAGGATACAGTCACAAACAATGTTCTAATGATGGGTCAAGTACTCATTTAAGTAAGACACATGTATAGACAGTTTAGTAACAATAATAGTAATGCTACAGAACTCAAGGAAGTGGACAAACAAAATTCAGGGGTTTCAACAGAATAGAACTCGATTTTATTCTACATGCTCAACACACTTGACATAACAAAAATGTCAAACTAAACATGACATCACATGAACTAAACTACCAAAGTTGGAAAACTCAGATGGTACACGTCTTCCAGGCATGGATCATCTTAGGATCACATATATTTGCTACTTATGCTTAACACACTTGACAGACAGGTGGAGGTCTGTTGGTCTCACCTCTGAACGTAGGCATAGAAGAACTGCAGCATGCACACCTCCAGAGACAGATGCTTCTACGGCGAGACGGTGAGAAAGAGGGAAGACGAGTGAGAGAGGGTTGAGGAAGAGGTAACACTGGACAGAATTACATTTAATTAGAAAATAATGAGGCCGTGGCAGGGAAGCTGCCAATTTACTTTGATATACTGTAACAATAAGATGGCATCTGTCCAATGTAATAGTAACAGAGGACCTGCATTAGGGTGAATTAGGACTAATGGAAGCAGGAGGCTAGGAGTCGTGCAGCTTTAAATATAGTCATAAACTGTAAGGTTAGAGTAGCACAGTGTGATCTAAGCGTATGTATTGGGAAACTAATTTATTTATTTTAATGGTAAAACAGAGCATGCACCAACCTTATCTTTGGCGATGGCTGGCGGCTGCTTCAGGACCTCTTTAACCGTCTGCATCACGGTCTCAGTACGCATGGCGCTGACTGACCGCACCAGCTCCACCAACAACAACTGCTCCTCACTGGCAGTGGGGATCACCTACACACACACGTGCGCGAACATGGACACAGGCAGGGTAAGCGACCTCTGCGCACCGCCATTAACCACACTAATAACACAAAATGTACGTGTTTAGTAAGGGTTTCTGCCATGTTGATTTCTGGGGCTTACCTTGTAAGCGGCACTGGTCTTGACCTGCTTCCTCTCGTTCCACACATAGGCGATGGCTGCCATGAAGTGGGCTCCGTGGTTCATGGAGATGGGGCCTAGCAGCTCCAGGATCTGCTGACGCAAGTTCTGAGGAGAAAGAGGAAAGATTGAGCACTCTATGCAGTGCCAGAAATAAGACCAGGCCAACAGGCAGTGGACGGTCCATTCTCCTTGAACAATGTGCGAGTCCTGGGGAAACCCACATGTAGTGCAGGCTTTTGTTCCAGTCCAGCGCTAACGGATGATTAGTCTAATCCTCAAATCAGGAGTACCGGGCTGAAACAAAAGTCTGCACACTCTGTAGGGTCCTTAGGAGCAATATAGTTAAGAGCTAGTAACATAAGCAGTTTGCTGCATCCACTATAACACATGCTAAACTAAGTACACTTCCCCCCCCAAAAAATATATATATTGAAGAACACTGATCTAGGTATCAACTACAGGTACTCTTTTCACAGTATCGTGTCGACCTAGACCAAACTGATGGCTATTATTACATTGTCCATTTCATCTCAGTTCTAGCAACTATGGATGGATGAGTGAGTAATCAGATCAGCTCAGTAGAGCTTGGTTTAGCTCGCCTTAGTTCAATTCAGTACTGTGAAAAGGCTTAGGGTCAGTGTGTAACCGCAGTACCTTGGTGGATCCCAGGTTGATGTTGGAAGTGGATGCAGCGGAGGCGGCAGCTGGCCGGTCTGTGCTGTCGGCCTGGTACAGGACGCTCCACAGCAGGGTGACGGAGGACATGATGGTGTGGAGGATGGACAGGATCCCTGAGCGAGCCTCCGCCAAGTGCTTCTGGTCCACACTCACCTGCAGCTGAGAGGAGAGACAGGGAGATACAGTCACTAGTGAAAGTCTACACACCCCATTGCAGTCTTCATGTTTATCTGCTTTAAAATTATATAAAAAAAAAATTCCTCTACCAATAAACTTAACCTACCCCACATTTTCAAAGTTAAAGAAAAATTATAGAAACATTAACAAATTAATCTAAATATGTAAAAGGAAGATGCATTGATTGTGTATGTCCTCACACCCCAGAGTTTGGTGGAAGCAACATTGGCAGGCAAATTTTCACAAAATTGCTCAAGCTCAATAAATGTGGTTGGGAGTCATTGTTGGACAGCAATATTCAAATCTTGACTCTACATTTTCAAGCAGATTTTCAAGTCAGGACTCACCACCTCTTGGAAAGCCATTCTGGTGTGTCTTTGGCATTAAAGCTTGTGTAATTGTCACATTGAAAAACAAAACTATCCCAGGGTTTGGTTTTCAGAAGACTACGTTGGGTTTCCCGCTAACTTTTTACCTGGGCTTTGCTTCTTTCATATTTATTTTGATCATGACAAACTCCCAAGTCCCTGCCGGTGACAAGCATACCCATAACTTGATGCTGCTACCACAATAGCCATGATAATAGCAATCACTGTTTGAATATTGCTGTCCATCAATGACTCCCAACCAAATGTACTGAGCTGGAGCAATTTTGTCAATAACAATGGATATATGTTGCCCTAAGTGCAAAGTTGGTAGAATCTTCTTCAAAATGATTTACAGATGTAATGGCTGCCAAAGGTGCTTCCACCAAGTATTAACTCTGGGGTGTGAAGACAAACGCAATCATGACATCTTAAGTTATTTATTTATTAATTTGGGAAAATGTCCAATCATTTTCTTTCACTTTGAAAATGGTGTAGTAGGTTGTGTAGATTTGTACAGAAAATGCCATCCTTCTTAGATACATGTGTGCAATATAAACAAAGGAGGTCTATCGATGTGTAAATAAGTGACATCGGCATTAAATCAATGCAGATATGACATGTCTGTCTACTTGGGAGTGCAGTGCGGCTGACTAGCGCCCTCACCTGGTGGTACTGGGAGGATGGGTCCAGTAGACAGTAGTGGATGATAGCTGTCACTCCTTCCAGTACTGTTAGAATCAAATCTGGGGGGATGCACAGGGCCATCCACTGAGGTCTGGAAGAGGGATAGTGGGGAAAGTATAAATTAATAGTCATAATTTGGTATAAAAAAACTATTTTGCCATAAATCATTTATGTTGTCATAGAATATACAGTTACAATTTAGAATCCACAAAGGCATTAGTCAAAGGTGGGTAATTGAGGCAACTGCTGGTCAAGAGAGACATCTTGTGGCAGCATCATTCACCTAACTTCTTACAAACATTCCATCTGCTACAAATCAGCTGTAAATCTATTGCCTTGGATATGCACTTAAATTAACCAATTCATCCTCATACAAATATTTCACTTTACTAGCTAGGTTCATCCAATTGGAGATAGATTTTCAGATGAATACTCAAAAATCTGCAAAAAAGAATATGCGCATTTTCCCACCAGTGGCGTTTCCACCAAACTGACTTGTGAATAAAAAGCACTACGTGATGAAGTAGAGAACATAAAAAGGTATCTTTTTTCTTCTTAAAGGGATGGTTTGAGATTTTGTGAATGAAGCCCTTTATCTACTTTCCCAGAGCCAGATGAACTTGTGGATACCATTTTTATGTCTCTGTTTGCAGTTTGAAGGAAGTTGCTAAGTAACATTAGCGCAATGACTGGAAGTCTATGGGAACAGCAAGCATGCTAGGTGTTCCTGTAGACTTGAAATCATTGCGCTAACGTTAGTTAGCATTGGCTCATGAAACTACCTCTAACTTCCTTCATACTGGATGCAGAGACAGACATAAAAATGGTATCCACAAGTTCATCTGATTTTGGGGAAATAGATAAAGGGCTTCAACTGCCAAAATCTTGAAATATCCTTTACATTTGTACCGAATAGAAACCTATAGTTCAATGTGAATTCATCTCATTTTCAACTGTACCGATGGTTTTGTCACAAAAACTGTTGCGTTAAATAGCAAATGTGCCCACTATGGTCTTGGCAGGTGCGCTCTAGACAACAGTTTGCAAATACAGTGCGGGCTGTATATAGGCTAGCCTATATGATGACATTATAATGGATAAGAGCGAGATTATCATGTCACCAGATTAAGACCATTGATATTTATTGTAAAGGTGCATCGAGCTCATCCCTGTGCACTTTCACAAACGTTTGAAGTTCATCATAACTTATTTCACCTGTCGCCTTATAAACTGCATGCTTTCCCCCAAGTCGTAGTGGGAGGACCACACAAAATATAATCGCGTATAACCAAAAGGTTGCCGAAAGGTTGCAAGATGGAATCCCCGAGCTGACAAGATAAAAATCTGTTGTTCTCCCCCTGAAAAATCTGTCGTTCTGCCCCTGAACACTGTTCGTAGGCAGTCATGAAAAATTTAAATGTGTTCCTAACTGACTTGCCTAGTTAAATAAAAGGTACAATAAAAGCGTTTCCACTGCCATTTCTTGCATAATTAGCCAAATTTTACTGACACCATGTCGAATCAACAAATTGTCCCCCGACATTTATGAAATTGTCCCAAAATGTCCTGTTTCCATTAGCCAGGTCTGATTACTGACAATCTGCTTGCAGTTGCCTTCACACCAGATCCTGGAACAACAATTTTCCCAGTTTTACATTTAAGTTATTTAGCAGGCACTTTTATTCAGAGTGACTTACAATCAATCAGCGCAATCAAATAAAGTAGGTAGACCTAAAACACACACATTAACATTGCATGTAAAAAACCTTCCAATATAGCCACTATCCCATTGTTCTGTGGACGACAAAGGAAGCAGTGGTGTGGTTTTACAATGGCTAACCAGGACTGATGGATAGATGGGTGGATATGGATGTCTCAGTACCGTTTCAAAATGCCTAGCCCATATGGGCTCATAAGAAACTATCCTATAGCAGTTACCTGGTGTCTGTGATGGCGGTCTCATAGCGGTACTGCTGAATGAGGTTGTCCAGGTTCCTACAGAGCTGCAGTGTGACTGAGGCCACCACCCTGCGCAGTACCTTGCCCATGTAGGGCAGCGTGGCCGTGATCAGGCCGATCCACTGCGGGTGCATCTTACACGCGTGGTGCTGGTGCAGCGCCCGGATCACCGCACACAGGAACATGCCCTGCGCCGTGATAGGCTGCCCGTGAAGGTACTGCAGCGACGTCATTGGCTGCTGTGGGTTCATGTGCTCCACCTCACCTCCCAGCAGTTCGAAGCCCGTCCCTGCCCCGCTACCCGGCCCTAATGTTACAACCCCTAATGTTACACCCCCCGGGACGACCACGGGCCCCCCGTCGCCGCCCTCCTCGGCGGGCACTAGGACCCTGTGCTCCAGCACCACCAGGCTCTGGAGAAGCCTCAGCAGCTGGGACTGAACGGCGCTGCAGCCGTCCATCTGATCTTCTGAGAGGTTGATTACGCTGTCCTCTGAGAGACCCTCCTCCTGGGAGGCCACGTTGACGCCGGCCGCCCGCTGCTCGTGCCACTTCTGGGCCGAGAAGATGGAGGAGAGCAGGCAGTGGAGCACCACCTTCTGGACCTTACACTTGGACAGCACGTCACTGATAAAGCTGGCGAAGCCTTTGGCCGAGCCGCCGGTCACCTTGGACAGCTCGCTGAAGAGAAGGGTGAGGACCTCCAAGCTGGTCAGTTGCATGGCCCGGTTGCCCGCCAGGTCGGTGGCGGCCGTGCCCACGTGGGCAGAGTAGTAGGAGCGCAGGAAGTAGAGGCAGAGGGAGATGATGATCTCTAGGAACATGGCGCTACGGAACGAGTGGGAGTGGCTGTCCTGGGAGATGGGGCAGTAGAAGTCCTTACCTGGAAGGAGGTGGAGATTGAACATCGCATTATTTTATGTGGTCTTTATCTGTGTTTCTATGCATAAAAAAAATAAATGTGACTTGCCCATGACGGAGACGCGGTGGCGTGCCAGCAGGTTCTGCAGCAGTGACAGCTGGGGCGTGTAGGTGTTGTTGATGCTGGTGGTGGAGATGGCGTCCACGAAGTCCGATGGCGCTGCCCGCAGCATGGAGGCGATGGCCGAAAGGGCGTGCAGTGTGCGGGATGAGTCGTACAGCTGCAGGTAGAGCAGCACGTGCTGGTAGAGGGGGTGGATGTTGAACTGAGGCGGCGAGGCGGAAGCTCTACGCTCCACTCTCGCATTGGGACCATTTCCCCCGCTCACCCCTCCGCCCCCACTCGGCGAGCTGGTGTCACTCTCGATCTCGGACACCTCACCTTCTCCACAGCTGTACCAATTCTCCAGATCCAGGCTGTCTCCGAAGAAGATGCTGGGTGGCCGGAGCTTCTCGGCCTGCAGGGCCTTCCTCAGCCTCTCCTCCTCCTTCCTCTTGCTCTTCTTCACCTTGGGCTTGGCGCCGGGGGACTTGTCTTGCAGACGCTCCATGATCTTACCCTTGAGGCTGAGCTGGGTGCTGCTGTGGGAGCGCTTACGGGCCCGCAGGTCCACGACGTCCAAGCGGAGGTTCTGGTCGTGAGGGGAGGCCGGGCCCGAGCTGTCCGGCAGGGTCACGATGGAGGGGGACGAGCTATGGCGAGTGATGCCCTCACGGTGCCTCTCCCACTCCTCCCCTGTCTGGTCCGGTGGGGTGACATGGAAGAACCCCAGGGTGCCTCCCGCTAACATCTCGAGGCGGTGGGAGGGGGCGTGGGGGCCCGAATCGAGCCGAAGACCAGCCTGCGTGTCTGATGAGGAGCTATCTGAGTCCGTTTGCGCCCACGCTTCAGGGGGGGACGGTGTTTCATCCTCTCCCATACTCACCACCCTGTCTATCAACTCATTTAACACCGACAACACAACCTCTTCTAGTGAATCCTCCTCATCAGGAACCATACTGTCTGACTCTATAAGGACAGGGACTTGGTCAGATCCTAATCCTTTCACTGTGCTGCAGGTGCCGTCTGGCTCCCCGAAGCTGCCATTGTCTATGGAGGAGGAGTGGGAGCCGCTGGACTCAGAGCCGTGGAGGTGGGGTTCCCCCTGCTGGTCAGGAGGATGGTAGTCACCGCTCAGCGCCAGGTTCTCACTGCTCAGGCTGAGCAGGGATAGGCTGTCACTCAGAGGGTTGACTGTCAGGCAGAAGGGCTCCATGTCGCTCAACGGCAGCCCTCGGAGCCCTGACTTCAAAGAGTCCCCTGGCATCTGATTGAAGTCTGAGAGAAGAGGATATGTGACATACTGTTTATGCAAATAAATTACAGAGTCGAAATGAACCTTGAACTTGATTCACTCCAAACCAATGTTCACCAAACTACATTGATCATTTAGAGCTATAGACTTTTCTTCCAGCCCAACATTATACAATCATGAGATGAGTGTTGAATCTATTAGGGCTGGGCGGAACAAAAGCCTGCAAGTGCTCTGTATCTCTTCACGACCATGGCTGTCCTGTCTACCACCATTCTAACCCGTGTCTCCCCTATACTCACTGTCAGAGATGTAGATGGGTTCTGAGGGGTCCTGTTCGGCCTGGGGGTTGTGGTTAGGGAACGCCTGGGCCCAGTGGCGCTGGGCCTGGACGCGCTGGATGGACACACGGTGGGTCTTGGGGTGCAGCAGCAGCAGCAGGAGGGGCTCCAGGACCCGGGCGATGTCGTGCCTCTGGAGCACCTGGTTGAGCCAGGCCCGGCCCACTGCGCTGGCTGACGCATCCCAGTAACTTAGACTGTCCAGCATGATGAACAGAGACCTGAGAGAGAGCAAAGAGACAGAGAGAGAGCGAGAGTAAAGAAACAGAGAGAGACAGACACACAGAGAGACAGACACACAGAGACAGAGACAGAGACAGAGAGAGAGAGAGAGAGAGAGAGAGAGAGAGAGATCGACAGAAGCCACGCCGGCAGTCATGAGTCATGACCGCAGTCAAAATCCAAGTGACTGCTGAGTCACAGTAATCTCCTCATATTCTCCGCTCTGTAGTTGATGCATTGGTAGTACACAACTCGCTAACGGCCTGGTACTCAGCACTCGATTGTCTCTAATCAGTCTGGCATCAATTCAAATGCATCCAAAATTCACATCAAACATTTCAAGACTGAATTATAAGAACCTGAATGATGAGGATAACTGGTGATGGCGGGAGTCCTACATCTTTATCAACGGCATTCTGATTATTTTGGGATGGGTGTTTGGGAATATCATGCTTGCGAAACGCAGCATTATAGTCCCCATTGGTTAACCTAGCTGATTAATTCAAAGCATTTAAGACATGCAGAACCCTCATATGCATATTAGAGCTTATGCATATGCATAAGCCTAGCCTATATGAATCCAAGCCAAAAAAAAGACTGAATTAAAATAATTACAATACATACATATAGTTCTGTCTAAACCTATATAAGCCTATCTTAAAGCTTATACATACACTGAGTGTACAAAACATTAAGGACACCTGCTCTTTCCATGACAGACTGACCAAGTAAATCCAGGTGAAAGCTATAATCCCTTATTGATGTCACTTGCTAAATCACTTCAATCCATGTAGATTAAGGGGAGGCGACAGGTTAAAGAAGGATTTTTAAGCCTCAATATTACAGAGCCATGGATTGTGTATGTGTGCCATTCAGAAGGTGAATGGGCAAGACAAAAGATTTAAGTGCCTTTGAACGGTGTATGGTAGTAAGTGCCAGGCGCATCGGTTTGTGTCAAGAACTGCAACACTGCTGGGGTTTTCACACTCAACAGCTTCCTGTATGGATAGAGAATGGTCCACCATCCAAAGGACATCCAGCAAAATTGACACAACTGTGGGAAGCATTGGAGTCAACATGGGCCAGCATCCCTGTGGAACACTTTCAACACTTTGTAGAGTCCATACCCCGATGAATTGAGGCTGTTCTGAGGGCAAAGGGGGGTGGGGGTTTACCATCGACGTTTCCGAATAGATTTCACTTGGTTTTCGATGTTGTGGGCTACTGTCCGTTCCCAAATTAAGCACTGGGTAGCTTGCAGGGATAGGGTGGAGTCATACATGGTTTGAGCTGGTTGATGCGTGGAGTGAAGTAAGTTCTTATAAGCCCAATTGATATATTATAAAATAATGGTACGGGAATTATAAGCATTTCATGTCCGCTCAATGAACTAGTCTACAGCTTAGGCTGCCATTGGCATGGAGCATAGCCAGATCTATGCTATCCAGTTCCTCTGAAATATATTTAATACACATCATGTTTCTTAATGGATTTATTGTGATGGTGTATATTAATAATCCACCGAGCGTCAATCTAAGTTACATTTAAAAAATCCCTATCAAAATCAGCCAGTTTATGCTAGAGACATGTTTCTTTTGCACGGGCTGCATCTCAATCTGCGGAGGAAGGTGGCCGAGCTACAACGGTGTTTGTCGGACCATGAGACATCCCCAAAATCGGTCTTCTCACTAGAAAGTCTGTAGCGTCCAAACGGTATGTGTGTGCGTGCGTGTGAGTGTGAGAGAGAGACCGACAGAAAAAGAGTATGAGATATGCATTACATTAATATATTAGCAGCTGTTCTGTCCATCCTTGATGAAACTTTTGAGTGGGGTGTCAGTAGAGAGGGAAGACTTACCTGTCAAAGGTGCGGTTGAAAGGGGAAGACTTGGTGATGTTCAAGTCTCTGGTCAGATGCCAAAGCACAGAGAACTTCACATGGGCCTCAAGACGGATTTTCTGAAGAAAAAAAAAACAGAAATCGTGTGTGGATGCGTGTGTGTTGGAGCGTATTCCTTCCGGCATACAGAATTCTTACAAGCATACTGTGAAGCTGTGTGTGTTCCCATGTGTCTGAAGGCATATGTACTGAGCTGACCAACCTTGTCTCTGTGCATGAGCTGCTGGCTGATGACGTCCTCACATATACTGGAGGAGGGCACCAGGTTGTGGAGCTGGTAAAAGAGCTCCACACTGCGCTGGTGGTGCTGAGGGGTCCCCTCCCCCAACTGTCCCCACAGGATAAGGGCCACACTCTGGAGGGGTGAGGGGGAGAGAGAGAGAGAGTGTGTGTTAGAGAGAGATATAGAGTGATTTATTAGCATAGGTTTACTACCATTTATAATGCTGAAAAACAGATTTATCAACATATAGTACCAGCCAACAGTTTGGACACACCTACTCATTCAAGGGTTTTTCTTTATTTGTACTATTTTCTACATTGTAAAATAATAGTGAAAACTTTGAAATAACACATATGGAATCATGTAGTAACCAAAAAGAAAAAGTGATTTTATATTTGAGATTATTGAAAGTAGCCACCCTTTCCCTTGATGACAGCTTTGTACACTCTTGGCATTCTCTCAACCAGCTTCATGAGGTAGACACCTGGAATGCATTTCAATTAACAAGTTTGTCTTGTTAAAAGGTTAATTTGTGGAATTTATTTCCTTCTTATAATGTGTTTGAGCCAATCAGTTGAGTTGTGAAAAGGTAGGGGTGGTATATAGAAGATAACCCTATTTGGTAAAATACCAAGTCCATATTATTGCAAAAACAGCTCAAATAAGCAAAGAGAAACGACAGTCCATCAATACTTTAAGACATGAAGGTCAGTTAATCCAGAAAATTAAGAACTTTGAATGTTTCTTCAAGAGCAGTTGCAAAAACCATCAAGCGCTTTGATGAAACTGGCTCTCATGTGGAACTCCACAGGAACGGAAGACCCACAGTTACCTCTGCTGCAGAGGAAAAGTTCATTAGAGTTACCAGCCTCAGAAGTTGCAGCCCAAATAAATGCTTCAGAGTTCAAGTAGCAGACACGTCCCAACATCAACTGTTCAGAGGAAACTGTGTGAAATCAGGCCTTCATGGTCAAATTGCTGCAAAGAGACCACTACTAAAGGACACCAATAATAAGAAGAGACTTGCTTGGGCCAAGAAACACAAGCAATGGACATTAGACCGGTGAAAATCTGTCCTTTGTTCTGATGAGTCCAAATTTGAGAGTTTTGGTTCAAACTGCTGTGTCTGTCAGATGCAGAGTAGGTGAACAGATGATCTCTGCATGTGTGGTTCCCACCTTGAAGCTTGGAGAAGGTGTGATAGTGTGGGGGTGCTTTGCTGTTGATACTGTCAGTGATTTATTTAGAATTCAAGGCACACTTAACCAGCATGGCTACCACAGCATTCTGCAGCGATACGCCATCCCATCTGGTTTGCGCTTAGTGGGACTATCATTTGTTTTTCAACAGGACAATGACCCAACACACCTACAGGCTGTGTAAGGGCTATTTGACCAAGGAGGAGAGTGATGGAGTGCTACATCAGACGACCTGGCCTCCACAATCCCCCGACCTCAACCCAATTGAGATGGTTTGGGATGAGTTGGACCACAAAGTGAAAGAAAAGCAGCCAACAAGTACTCAGCATATGTGGGAACTCCTTCAAGACTGTTCAAAAAACATTCCAGGTGAAGCTGGTTGAGAATGCCAAGTGTGAAAAGCTGTCATCAAGGCAAAGGGTGGCAACTTTGAAGTAACTAAAATATCAAATGTATTTAGATTTGTTTAACACTTTTTTGGTTACTACATGATTCCATATGGTGTTATTTCATAGTTTTGATGTCTTCACTATTATACTACAATGTAGAAAATACTTTTTTTAAATAAGAAAAACCCTTAAATGACTAGGTGTGTCCAAACTTTTGACTGGTACTGTAAGTTTGTACTATTCATCATGCTGCAAAACACATTTATGAATATAAGTTTCTACCATTTACCATGGTGAGCAATGGCAAAGAGATCTCAAAAGTTTATTCCATCATACTGAGCTACAGTCTGTGTTCTCTGTACTGAACCACTTCTAAACATCTCAACAATATCAGATCCAAATAAGCCACAAATATCTTCCCTGTCACTTACCTTGAAGAAGTCGGTCTTCTCTGCGATGTACTTCAGGATTCCCTGTGTGAGTGGTGGCCTGATCACCACAGCAACACGGCCCTGGCTAGGGCTCATGGGCTGGGTGGAGTCTGCGTTGCCACCAGCAATGCTGCCCTCGGCAGTGACCATGGCGACAGACTGGGTGAGGCCCACCAGGTCCATGACCAGGGAGATGGCCACGCCCTGGACACTGAAGTCACTGGCCAGGCAGCAGGCGTCCATCAAGGTCTGCAACCACACGGCAGGACACACTTGCTCGCAGTCTGCAGGAGAGAATAGAAACGATACTATATTGAGAGAAGGGGAGAAGACATACAACAGTAAATAGCTGTAGTTCAGATGTGCTCATCTAACACAAAGGGGAGAGAAGAGACCATATGTTTGACATACGGAGAAGGGTATAGGATTATCATATCAAACTGAAATGTAATTAAACGCTTCTCCAGCCATAGTGAAGATCTGTTCATCTGAGCAGAGCCTGTACTGTATCTCAAACGTGGTCAGTCAGTCTGTCTTACCCGTCTGCTCCTTAGGCGGGGGCGTGGACTTGAGGTTGCCCTCGGCGATGTAGACGGGGAAGCTGGAGCACTCCAGGAAGAGCTGGCAGGCAGCAGTAAAGGCCGCCAGACACTCCCTTTGCCCCGGCACCTCAACCACATCACGCCCGTTCTGCTGGGCGCCGCCCTCTGGTTCCGTTCGTACCACTTCGCTCCTCTCACCCCCAGATCCTTCTACCATCCCCGGGGTGATATAAAGGGTGACCAGGCGGGAGAGGAAGTGCTGGAAATGCTCCAGGCAGCACTGCATGACGGGCTTGTCCTGCGGCTTGTTCTGGGAGGCTGGGAGGGAGCCGCTGCAGCCCGTCTTGAGGGAAGGGTGAGTGGGTAGCGCTGGTCCCTCAGAGGCCTGGTACTGGACAAAATCTGTGAAGCCACTCTCAGGGGAGCGACTGCTGTTGGGTTTCTCCCCATTCTCAAACACCTCGCCGCTGGGGAGCTCCAGAGTAGAGGGCAGGGACTTAGGAGAGAGAAAAAAAAGAAGAGAGAAGGAAGGAGAAGAGGTCAAACGCAGACAGCATTCAACACATATCAGGAGTGGAAACAAAAGGTGTCCATGTTAAACAAGCTGGAAACCAAAAACTGGATCCTCCAGTGAACAAATTGACCGTGTAACAAGTAACAACAGCACAGTTCCTAATAATTTTAACAGGGCCTGTTTCAGGATTGTCAGTGGGGACCAAAGTGCATCAGGTCAAGAGAAGAGCGCAGGTCTCTCAGGAGACAAGGAGGGAGAGGATTTCTAAGCACAGACACTCCCTGACAGACCCCCCCCCCACACACACACCTTAGGCACCCACAGCACAGACAGGGAAGTGGACAGCTGTTGCCCCAAACTGAATGGACTCCTTAACTACACCCTACATACAGCTCCCTCCCTGCATCATGCCAGCCAGCTTAGGACAGATCGACAGACAGCCCCACATTGCCATGTCACAAAACAGCCCCAGGGCTTTCCCAGCATGCAGTGCGGCAGGCTGAGGCTACGCATTCTGGCGGCAGGACTCAGATGGCAAACTAAGTCCTGTAAATGTCCCCAGGAGGGTAGCTGGAGAACAGGAGGAAGGGAGAGGGGGGAGGATGGATAGAGCTGAAGGGAGGGAAGGAAACCTTCCACTCCAATGGAGCAGAAATACCCAAGGGGAAACCCTTCCTCTGAGAGAAAGAGGGGCTCAGCTGTTTGTTAGAGACACACACAAGTGGTAACTATGTGCCCCCTCCCTGGCCTCTACCTCTAGCCTAGGAGTTGGTCAACTTTTAGTCATGCCTTACTGAGCACTGAAACACTCTACCAGACCGCCAGGTAACAGACAGGGGGACAAAGATAGTTGACTGATCCCAGCTTCTAACACCTCTGTCTGGGGAAAGGGGAGGGACAGTTCTCCAGCTCCCCTCCAGTCCTGGAGCGGGGACCACCCAGACAAATTGAGGGGGTAGAGGGGTGGGGGCCAGCACTGGGACCAGGGGACACCATGAGGGACTTGGATGGTTGTTTATATTTTTGAGGGCTAGGGAATCAGGCCAAACTGCTGTTGTCTCTGCTAGGTCAACAACAGAGAAGCCCTGCTCTGATGATTTTATTTGGCAGGAAGTGAAAGTGACATTTGTTTACTATCAAAGGTAGTCAGACATCAGCTAGGAACTGAAAAATTGACAAAGTTTTAATTTTCAAAGTGAGAATCAATGAATGTGGGCGTGTTAGGCGGTTGTATGTTTGCCTTTGAACATCCGCTTGACAATGACAAAAGGCAAAAACGATTTAACACTGTTCAGAGATAAAAGGAACAGTGTTATTTTATGATCAATCAAATGCTCAGAGACAATTTGCAAAAGCAAACTGTGTAAAGGCAAGGTAGAACTCGGAAGACAACAGGATGCTTTCAGACTTGGCAGAGGTGATGACTGAAGTTCATTCATCATCACCAATGCTTTACGGGATCAAATGTAACTGGGTTAAAAGCGTAAATCAGGATAGACAAAGTCCAGTTGCTTTTGTCATGAAAAAGTAGCCTATAGATTATCCTTATTACCTGGGAAATGTCTGCACGGAATATTGATTCATCATTCATCTAAGCATCTATTTTACATACATTTTACATATGCATACAATGATGAAGAAAACCTCAAACATAAACAACAAAAGCTATAGAATATGCTCTGGCTGTAAGAACCAAGGTTAATCTAACTCGTATAGGTGTCCCGGGCTGGAGCTCCATCTAAGTTCTTCTTACCCGTTTCTCCTCCATAGCAGAGACTGTGGAGGCGAGGGGGCCCGTGGGCAGGGACAGGGGGGACACCAGGGGGGGCTGAACCTTGCTGAGGATCTTAGAGCAGAGGCGCAGGCAGTGAGTGAGCTCCCCAAGGCCCAGGGCCGGGAGGTGAGAGGTCAGGGCAGAAACCATGCGCAGCAGAAGCTGGGGAAGGTGCTCCGTCTGGATCTCTATGTAGGTCTCCTGAAGGGAGGAGGAAGAGGAAGGTGAGAGGGCTCTGGGGAATAGGGTCGCCACTCACCTGGGGATGGTCATTAGATTCCTAGATTAATCTGGTACAATGCATCACAATACCTGATTTGTGTTTTAACTGTAAATAGACGCTGTCAAATAAACGTAATAAAATAAAAAGGCAGCATCAAGCATATCTGAGAAAGCTCTTTTTGGAGCTTGATGTAATTACAATCCAATTCCGAATCTATATAGTTATTTATTATTATTAGTACAACGCTTGTGTTTAACCTCTCAATTCTTTAAAATAAGTCGACACATTAGAGAAACTGTATACCATTACCATGGCTTTGTAGGCATTTCCAGAATAATCTGTGGTTGTTTTGGACCCAGAACCGCATCCAACGATTTGGGGGGGTACCCCCGCCCCAAGGAGGTAAAGGGGGATACCCTGTCAGTTGTATAACTGAATGCAATAAACTAAAATGTGTCTGAATACTTACGTCAATGAGATATATTTCTGTATTTCATTTTCAATAAATTTGCAAAACATTCTATAAAACATGTTTCCACTTTGTCATTATGGGGTGTTGTGTGTAAATGGGTGAGAGAAAAAAATATTTAAGAGCAAAATGTGGAATAAGTCAAGGGGTATAAATACTTTCTGAAGGCACTGTATATCATTCCAGCAAGACAAAAAATGAAGGCATGGCACGTTGCCCCCCACCCCCAAAGAAAAAAAATGAACTAAAAAAAATGTTTTTTTTTGCCTGCTGCATCTCGGGCTCTGTAGTAGTCACACTGTTTTTCTTTATCAGAATCCAACAGTGCTTACCTTCCGAACTGTCCTAAGCATGTGTTTGTAGGACTTACAGTTTTGAAACTTAAAATGTTCAGTGCCTTCAGAAGGTATTCACACCCCTTTTTCCACATTTTGTTATGTTAAAGCCTGAATTCAGATTGTGTCACTGGCTAGGACTAGGGAGTTTTTTTGTTTGTTAATAAGAATAAATGGAATATAGCTAGGCACAGGCAAAATCATAGAGGAAAGCCTGGCTCAGTCTGCTTTTAGAAAAGTTTACAGGTCTAAAAGCAGACTGAACTAGAAAATGTCTCGAGTCAATAAGTATTCAACCCTTTTGTTACGGCAAGCTTAAATAAATTTAGGAGTATAAATCTGCTGAACAAGTCACATAAGTTGAATGGACTCACTGTGTGCAATAATAGTGTTTAACATTATTTTTTAAACGATTACCTCATCTCTGTACCATACACATACAATTATCTGCAAGGTCCCTTAGTCCAGCAGTGAATTTCAAGCACAGATTCAACCACGAAGACCAGGGAGGTTTTCCTATGGTTCGCAAAGAAAGGCACCTCAAGCTCACATTGAATATCCCTTTGAGAATGGCGTCAAGTTATTAATTTTACACTTCGGATGGTGTATCAATATACCCAGTCACTACAAAGACACACGTGCTCTTCCCAAATCAGTTACCGGAGAGGAAGGAAACCTCAGGGATTTCACCATGAGGCCAATGGTGATGTTAAAATAGTTACAGAGTTTAATGGCTGTGAGAGGAGATAACAGAGTGTGGCTCAACAACACTATCATAAATCCAAAATACTAAAGCATGTACAAAACATAACTATTCCAAAGCATGCATCTGGTTTTCAATAAGGCACTACTAATACTGCAAGACATGTGGCAAAGAAATTAACTTTCTGTCCTGAATACAAAGTGTTATGTTGGGGGCAAATCCAACAAAATGCATCATGTTATGGACTAGTGAGTTTCTTGGGGGATAAAAATAAACAGAATATAGCTAGGCACAGGGAAAGTCCTTGAGGAAAACTTGGTGCAGTCTGCTTTTCAACAGACACTGGAAGACAAATTCACCTTTCAGCAAGACAATAAATTAAAACACAAGGCCATATCTACACTGGAGTTGCTGAACAAGACAACATTGAATGTTCCGAGTGGCCGAGTTACAGTTGACTGAAATTGGCTTGAAAATCTATGGCAAGACTTGAAAATGTATGTCTTGCAATGATCAACAAAGTTGACAGAGCTTGAAGAATTATTTTAAGAATAAGACGCAATATTGTACAATACAGATGTGCAAAGCTTACCCAGAAAGACATACCGCTATAATAGCTGCCAATGGTGATTCCAACATGTATTGACTCAGGGGGTTGAATACTTATCTAATCAAGATATATTCATGTTTTATTTTCCATTAAAAAAGATATTCCACTTTGACATGAGTATTTTGTGTAGATCGTTCACTTAAAATTACAACTAAATCAATTTTAATCCCACTTTGTAAAAAAATAAACATTTGGAAAAAGTCAAGGGGTGTGAATACTTTCTGAAAGCATTGTATTTTATGAGGGTAGTACACAATACTATGCGTTGTTTAGAAAAAGCCATCAGAGGCCATCAAAGTTTAATAGGTTAGACCCTTTGAAAAATACAACCCTACTAAAATATTTCATAATGAGCAGTCTTCCTCAAATCATTGTCATCTTACATTATACCTTTTCCTTGAACGTTGTAATGGACATTTTCTTTACAAATTACATTAAAAATTATGCTAAAAGAAAACAGAACAATGGACAAATTAAGAATAAACAAAAGTGAAATATTCAAAAAGCCATAGACTACTTCTTTAAATGTGAGCAATGGGAGCATATTATTCTGTGCATGCAGGATAATGACACACCAGGCTGAAATTTAATTTTCACAACATCCCCCACCAAACTTTTAATATATATACAGTATATTCCTACACAAAAATCCCAATTCTATTGGACTAGGTAGAAATTACTCCCATATTCCCAATAATACAGGAAAATTTGACTCACTCTGAAGTACAATAACCATATTCAAAGCCAGAAAAATAACCAAAATTAAAAATTGGCTTTAGGAATGTTGCTGGGACGTTGCTAAAATGTTATCCAAGCACAGTAATGCAGGCAGGCAGGATGAAGGGTGAAGAAGCAGGAGACAGCAGTACTTTACCTGGCAGATAACCCTCATGCTTCTAGTAGGCTTCAAGGAAAGAGAGCAGATAGATTGAACAGACAGGAGCAAGCAGAGCATAGGCCAGAGGACACTTTGTATGCAGAACATACTCATGCAGAGAAACATCTGCACGCTCACACACACGCTCACACACACACACACACACACACACACACAAACACCTGCACATGCAATCACTCACACACACGCTGTGCACGCACACAGACAGTAATAAAGGTGTCAGGGGCTTTCCAACCTATTCAGATTGGAAATGAAGACAAGCATTCTCTCTACTAGAAGTTGCAATGACACAAAATACAGGCAGTTCTAGAACCTGTTAATGCATTGCACACACACAGATAGAAAAACAGCACACACCATAAGGGATTGCCATGAGCACTCACATTCAGAAACTGCGGCTTATAATTAGTAAATATTCTATTGTATGAGTACTGAAATGTCAATGGCTGTTGTTCTGTATAGAGAGACTATAGTATGAGTGAGAAAGGAAGGCAGGGAGAGAAGGGTGTGTGTGCCTCACCAAGGACACAATGTCCAGTAGGAAGTCCACCAGCTGACAGAACTCCACCAATGAGAGCCCTGGGGACTCTGTGCTCCCAGCATTCCCTGGTCCATTCTTTGCCTTGCTGCAAGATGGACAGAGTGACCCATTTACAAACACAAAACAGGAGGGTGTTCATTCTGCCAAAAAAACAGAGTAAAATTTGTCCAATAAGAAATGCCAAACTTTATTTTCTGTTGCGAAACATTTTGCTATGGTGTGGCCTACTGAACACGACTCAGGCTCTGTCTCGCTATCTTACCATGTCAGCATTAACACATGGAGCAGCGCATACACACAGACCTGCAGCAGTCCTCGAACCAGTGAGCGATATAGTCCCACATGTAGTACGGCTCAAAAGAGTTGAACAGGAGATTTGCCGTCTTGATAAGCTCTGCAGTTTTCTTGTTTTCTCGCAGTTTGCTGAGGGAAACAATCAATACGACCCTTAGCATACAATGGTTATTATTAAAGCTTTGGCTTTTTTCATGTGTTTAGTGTCACACACACACACACACACGCTAGCCAACCTGCTGAGATGAGCATGGTCCTTGCTGAATTGGTTGTGGTTCTGCAGGTCCAACTCTGCTCGGCACTGTGTGTGTAATGTCCTGAAGACCTCGATCAAAACGTCCTCCAGGATGGCTGGTCCTGGAACACACAGGGTTACAAATCAGTCACTGATCATTTACAAATGTATCTTGAACAGTCGAAGGGAAATAGGGTCATTAGGCACCAAATGGAAGGAAATGGACTGAAACGGGGACAGACTGCCTGGATTTGTCCAATAAGAAGCGCTCATTTTAATTGTCAGCTGTGAAACGTTTTGCTATGGTGTTCCCTTCTAAAAGCGGCCCAGTAGTGGGTCACTATGACCAAAATGCTGTGTGTGTTCTATTCGGTGTGTAAAAGTGACATGAATGATATGTGTTGCATTGATCTGATGGATGTAGTAATATACCGTACCGAGTTCAGGTTTGTCCAGCAGACTGATGAGAATGCGGAAAGGCTTGAGGTCATGCATCAGGATGCTCTCCTCCTCCCCGCCTCGGGCCTTCCCTTGCAGGATCCCCACCATTGCCTGCACACACACGGTCAAAACTTCTGGATCAAACCGCATTCAAAAAATACAGAACGATCAAAGCAACTCCAGAGACAGGCGGCAGAACACGGACTCAGCTGGTTAGCTATCTAGTTTCTGGTTGGGATTACATTTTTGGGTTAGGGCCTGGGGACTTTTTCCAAGGCAAGTCTTATTTTTGTCCTTCAGTGTGTGTGTGTGTGTGTGTGTTTCACGCCTCGTCTAACACAGAAGCGGATGGGTCCGGGGAACAGACAGTCCCTGCAGTAGCCCCGTTTCCCGGCAGGAGGAGACCCAACAAGTGTCCATGAACAGATGGCAGATGAACAAATTAAAGCCCTGGTCTGTCTGTCCCAACCCCTGGAGTAACAGGACACATCACATGTAGGCTCCGCCATCATAAGGGCCAATGCTGTTGGAGCGTGACAGTGCATTACAAGGGGGAATAGTGTGTGAGTGTGTGATCATGGCCCAGGCACAGAGCAGTATTTCAGAGAGCTTCAAAGGGAAGGCCCCTGGGATTAGGAGGGGTGTGGAAGTAGGGGCTACAGGCATTACAGGCAAACCCCTAAGGGTGTGTGTGTGTAGGTGGGGTGGGGGGTAGTTTAGAGATTAAAAGGGGGCACAGAGGGGGAGCAGTAGGGGTCTGAATTTCACCTGCTGAAAAATGGCATTTACCTTGCTCCCTTTCAGACGAACCACTCAAACTTTGAGGTCTTTGAAAATAATAATTTAAGCAAATAGCTTTGGAACAGTTTGTCTTGTAAGTGTGTGTTAGCCATCTGTATTTAAAGGCTGAGCAAATGCACATGGAACAGCTTGTCTTGTTTTTGTATGCATTTTTATAAAGGCTGTGTGTGTGCATACAAGGCGTACCTGGACCAGCATGTCCTTGGAGTAGGTATTGAAATACTGGGTAGCATGGTCCTCAGGGTTGCTCTGTCGAGAGCTGCGAGGGCCTGTCCTCACACCATTGTTGTCAAAGCCTAGGAGCAGAGTACACACACACACACACACACACAATATGACGAAAGACAAGGGAGAAGAGGGTGGGGTGAGATTGAGTTACCAGTAATTTTGCAAACAAACAAGCTTTTCTGCATGTAAAAAAATGAGCCCTGCTTAACCAAGCAGATACTTACCAGCATTTATTTTTTAATCCACAGCGAGTAAGACGCAAATAAGACAAAACAAAGTAGGGAAATAAGCACTGGCATATAACTTGTTACAAGACATGTTACTGCACAAGACATTAATGACCAGATGATCATTCCAACAGGCAAAGTCCAACAGCGCAATTATACTAAGTCGTACAGAACGCATGCAGTGTTAGGTATTAGAGGTCGACCGATTATGATTTTGCAACGCCGATACCGATTATTGGAGGACCAAAAAAGTCAATACCGATTAAATCGGCCGATTAATTTTTTTTTTTTTATAATGACAATTACAACAATACTGAATAAACACTTATTTTAACTTAATATAATACATCAATAAAATCAATTTAGCCTCAAATAAATAATGAAACATGTTCAATTTGGTTTAAATAATGTAAAAACAAAGTGTTGGAGAAGAAAGTAAAAGTGCAATATGTGCCATTTAAGAAAGCTAAAGTTTAAGTTCTTTGCTCAGAACATGAGAACATATGAAAGCTGATGGTTCCTTTTAACATGAGTCTTCAATATTCCCAGGTAAGAAGTTTTAGGTTGTAGTTATTATAGGACTATTTCTCTCTTTACCATTTGTATTTCATTAACCTTCGACTATTGGATTTTCTTAAAGGCACTTTAGTATTGCCAGTGTAACAGTATAGCTTCCATCCCTCTCCTCGCTCCTCCCTGGGCTCAAACCAGGAACACAATGACAACAGCCACCCTCGAAGCAGCGTTACCCATGCAGAGCAAGGGGAACAACTACTAGAAAGCTCAGAGCGAGTGAGGTTTGAAACGCTATTAGCCCGCACTAACTAGCTTGCCATGCTGGCAAAACGCACAAAAGTGCTGTTTGAATGAATGTTTACGCGCCTGCTTCTGCCTACCACCGCTCTGTAGGATACTTAGATACTTGTATGCTCAGTCAGATTATACGCAACGCATGACACGCTAGATAATATCTAGTAATATCATCAACCATGTGTAGTTAACTAGTGATTATGATTGATTGATTTTTATAAGATAAGTTTAATGCTAGCTAGCAATTTACCTTGGCATACTGCATTGGCGTAACAGGCACTCCTTGTGGAGTGCAACAAGAGGCAGGTCGTTATTGCGTTGGACGAGTTAACTGTAATGTTGTAAGATTGGATCCCCCGAGCTGACGTGAAAATCTGTTGTTCTGCCTGTCCCTGAACGAGGCAGTTAACCCACCGTTCCTAGGCTGTCATTGAAAATAAGAATATGTTATTAACTGACTTGCCTAGTTAAATAAAGATTAAATAAAGGTAACAATCTCTGTCCAAAAATACCGATTTCTGATTGTTATTTAAACTTGAAATCGGCCCTAATTAATCGGCCATTTCGATTAATCTGTCGACCTCTAGTATGTATGTGTGCGTGTGCTAGTTTGTGCCTGTATACCAGGGTTTCCATTATGAAAATGTGGCGCCGGACAGTTGGCCAGCAGCACTTTAATTACCGGAAATATACCGAACCCATAACAGAAATCACATTTAGATTATGGTAATTCATATTAAAAAACATGCAAGACGAGGAGGCAAGGAAGTTCTTAACCAAATTCTGATGTGCACTTTGAAGATGTTACAATAACTGTCCATATTTACTTTTCCTCAGCCAACAAGACGAGGAAGTAATGAACAGCAAAATCACTAGCCTATGTCAACCTACTATCCCCCATAGAAAAGTTGACCTATTCTATTGGTCATCTTGTCGTTCTGTGCAAGAAAGAAATAGCCTATTCCAAACAGACTCTGGGACAGTTGTGGCTCTGACAGTAGGTTAGGAGTGAATGTTCGTTCCATAATGCAATTAATGGGAAAACACAGTTGTCAAAAGCACACCCCACATTCTAGTGGTTTCATGTGACCGAGAGAGGGGAGATCTAAAATGCAGCCACTAGCATGGGTTGTTAATATGACTAGGATTGCGTCTTTGGCTACTGGACAATGAAAGAAAGTTGAGAACACCTGTTCTTTTCCATGGAAAGCCATGATACACTAACCAGGTGAATCCAGATGAAGGCTAAGATCCCTTGATGTCACTTGTTAAATCCACTTCAAATCAGTGTAGGGGAGGAGACAGGTTAAAGAAGGATTTTAACACCTTGAGACAATTGAGACATGGATTGTGTATGGTGTGCCATTCAGAGGGTGAATGGGCAAGACAAAAAAATTGGAATGCCTTTGAATGGGGTATGGTGGTAGGTACCAGGCGCGCCGGTTTGTGTCAAGAACTGCAACGCTGCTGGGTTTCACGCTCAACAGTTTCCCATGTGTATCAAGAAAGGTCCACCAGCCAAAGAACATCCAGCCAACTTGACACAACTAATTGCAAATTGGTGTGACGTGCTGATGAAGCCCGTTTTCGGTTGCCTAAGCCTTTGCTGTAGCAGCAGCTAGCGCCGCTGTCCGACGGATTCTCTGCTAAAACGCTCTGTATGCTGTACGCATGTGATAAACAGGATACATAACAAATATACTGAACACGTACCAATTTAATTTCACTAAATGATGCTAATTATCTTATCGACTGATAAGCATGACCCGTCAAATGTATTTCCATATACTTTTATTTCCATCAGTGAATAGGCTAAAAATCATTATTTCACAATGGGATTTTTTTCTTCTTCTCCCAGACAATTTGCCTATTACCGGCTAAGGAAAACCATTGCATGTGCGTGAGTGTGTCTTTTACCCAGCAGCCAGGCGTACAGTCTGCGGTTGAGTGACATGTCCCTCCTCAGAACCACGTGCAGCGCTGCAGAGAGGATCCGAATCATGTCTGGACGGGTGGCCTGGAACAGCAACACACACACACAACAAAAGTAAGGAAATAATAGCTGAGGTCAGACGAGTTCTTAATTAGAAGGATGCCGTAATTTGGGCTGTTTGGTCTCTGAGGCACATTGTGCTTCGATGATTGAATGGAGAGGTGAACAGCCAAAAAAGCATCCACTGTGAGTCACTGCATGCTCTCCCTCTAACTGGATGTCGGATAGCCTCATCGTCAAGAATGGCCAGTTCCCAAAAGTGCTGTGACTGCTGTCTTGTGTGCTGAGCAGTGCTGACAGAGTAGTGCAGATCTGTCCTTACCTGACTCATGTGAAATGGGAAGCAGAAGAGGATCAGGTCCAGGGTGCTCCTCTGGACCAGAACACTGGAGTCCTGCACTGACGTGCTGACTGCCTCCACCTGCAGGGTTCGACACCACACAGGGTTAAATCAAGCCCCATTTACATCAGAACAACCAGACTAGGTTGACTCCTATTGCATTTGTTGCTTGTTCTTGTTCTTCAGGAAAGAAGTAAGGCCCAAAGTTTAAGTTTTTCTTTTATTAGGAAAAACTCCTGGACCTACTCAATACAAGTTCACAGGATTTATTATCTCAGTCTGCATCATGAATACACTACTAATGATTTCTAAATGTTCCCCAAACACAGGCACTACAAGCTCTACTTGGTGTGTGCATCTTGGGGGGGGGAATAAAGGAAAAAGACAAGTGTCTCTGAAAATGATTCTTCTTTTAGTGTACCATGAGCTCGATGTCACTGCCCATGACGTAGAGCTGGTCCTCCATGGAGAGTTTGCGGTTGAGGTGCAGCAGGACAAAGGTGACCCCGGGCAGGCGCACGGCGGGGCTGGTCAGGATGCTGCCCCACAGGGCGCTGTAGAAGGCCGACTGCTCCACTGCCGCAGCCACCTTCTCCAGCAACATGTTGGTCCTAGTGAGGATTGCATTGAATTGAAATAACTGAATTTGGGTTGCAAATCAAACATACTGAATCCCAGATGATTGAATTGTTACTAAGATTGATTTAGACTGAATATTTTTTTCCCTTCATAATTAGCAATTCACTTCATTCAATGACATTTCTCTTTCTCCAGCCCTCCATCTCGTACCTATCATAGTATTCAGAGCCCTCCTCCAGGCCCGGTAGGACCCCAGTCAGCAGCCCCTGCAGGCCAGGTTTGAGGGTCTTTCCCAGGGGCAGGTAGTATGTCTCATACAGGCCCAGCAGCACTGGCTTCACAGACATAGCAGCATTTGAGAGTAGAGGGAACAGCCCAGAGCTGAAACAGAAAGCAGGGGGCAGGTGTTCGGTGGTGTGGTAATAGAGTAAAGGCTAAATTATAGGGCAGGTAGGTCAACTGTAGAAAAATATGCCTTATTTTCATTCTCTTACTAGTTCAAAGGAGATGGATTGAGGGTAAGGCCCTGCGATAGACTAGCGTTCTGTCCAGGAGGTGTACTTCTACATCATGCTGCCTCACGCTACAGAAACAGGAGAAACCGGCTCCTGCCCTATGGACCATTCTGGCTTGGACAAGGCTTATTTATTTACTTTACTAGTTCAAATTCAGTTGATGTAATGTTCTCCAGTTACAATAAAGCTACTGTACTTCTCCTACTGTCCTGAACAAGTGTTGACATCCAGTAGCCTAGTCGGTACCTGTAGAGGAAGAGGTCTTTGGCCAGCCTCTTGGGCCCTATGATCTTGAAGATGATCTCGTAGGTCTCCAGGGCCTTGCGATGCACCCCGCTGGGCAGAGCTGGGTGGAGGCATTGAGCCAGACGCTTGCCTATCGTCAGCTTCTTGGGCACCACCTGGTACTTGGCATTGCTTTGCAAAACCTGAGAAACAGATTCAAACATCAGACGTGGGGTACCAGTGGCCAATCAACATCTTTCCACAAAAGTGTTGAGTTAAAAATAATATGCATTTAGCGCATTAGAGACTATGCAGATCTGGTTTTAATTGGTCACTGAGCTCTACAGTAAGGCCATTCTATTGCAAATGTCTGTCTATGGAGATTGCATGGCCGTGTGCTCGATTTTATACACCCGCCAGCAACAGCTGTGGATGAAATAGCCGAGTCCACTAATTATTGTGTATCCATTCCAAACTAAAATGTACATATGTGAAATATCCAAACACGTAAATGTTTGTGGTCGTTACCTTGTTGAGTTTGCCAAGTGCAGAGATGAGGTCCGCCCATTCGCTAGAGTACTCAAAGTTCTTGAGAGCCTTGTCAACCGCCGCCACATAATTCCTGTACTTGGCGTCACTGAGCAGCTCCACTTCCTCTGCATTCATCCTCCTGGGTGGTTATTCTGCTACTTGTCAACACCAAGCTCACATACATCACACCTGGAGTGAATGAGTCAGGGGGGGAGAGAGATCATAACTCTGAGTCATAGTGAGTGATTAATCAGAACATTGTGTATGGAAGCGTCATTAGTCTCACACTACATATGTGTCCTTAATGTGTCCAGTCAATCTGTCAGAATGAGAGCATTACAGAGGAGAAGTACATGGATTAATGATGGTGCACAGATGGAGCTGTTTATTGACCAGTCATATACAAAAGACAAATGTTTATTAGGAACAAAGTCTGACAGGGTACAAGAAATTGACACGGTTAGTGTTGGTATGTGAAGAGTGCGTAATCATGAGTGTCTTCTTCCAGACGTCTTATGAAACAGGCATCTGTTTCACTAAGACATGGATGAGGTAGATAGAGAGAAAGATGTGTGTGAGAGAGTTGGGTTCCAACTACAATCAAATCAAATAACATTTTAATTGTCACATGCTTTGTAGACAACAAGGTGTAGACTAACAGTAAATGCTTACTTATGGGTCCATTTCCAACAGTGCAGTTACAGATAAAAAAAAAAACATGGAAATAGTTGCACAGTGAATAGCAAATAAAAATCATGAGTAAAAAAAACATGGCTATGTATAGGGAGTTGAAAATAACATGGCTTGATACAGGGAGTACCAGTATCGAATACAATGTCAACCGAGGCAGAAAACCTAAATTCCTGCCGCCTGGTAATCAGGGAAGGGACAGATCTACGTGGTACATACAGTACGTGCATCACATGACAGCCCTGCCCATTGCCTCACAATAAAATGCGTTATTGGTGGAGTGGGCGACACAGGAAACTAAATGACAGCCCTATAGTCTTTGTACTTGCTGCAATATGGATCTGTAGTTAGTTGGCAAGATAGCCTATTTTCATAATGACACCAACTAGATATTGACCAGAACTATATAATGATATGCAAATTATATAACGCAAGCTCAAAATAGCTAGCAAGTCACCTATTTAAAAATATGGAGACAAGACAACAAGTGTTATTTCGAAGGCAGACGACGTTATACACTTTTCAAGGCAGCTAAAAATAACTCGCAACCAAACTCGAATGACATCACCTATCGTAATAAGTTAGCTAGCTAACTCGGTCAATGCATGGAACCAACACCCAGATGGTTACAATAGTACCATGTAACTTAGTTCGCTGTAACGTTACAGCCTGCAACGACTAGCTTTGGGACACATTCTCAGACAGACTAACTCCCGATGTTGTGTCCCAAAGCTAGCAACGACAGTTATTTCTCGGCCGTGACAATCAACGATAAATGCTTACCGTTAGTAGGATATTTGAAAACCTCTCACTAAATTATTTATCCAGCTTGACGAATGGAAAAAAAAAAGTCAAGTCTGCGCTATTGGCACAGTGGGAAATGTATCCTTGCTAGCTAACGGTATGTGATAGCAATGCCCGTATTGATGTTGCTGCTGCCGGGCCCCCGTCGTCGACTCAGTTAAACCGTGGCACTTGTCAAGTAAGCACACAACGCTCACGGGTCAGATAATAACGTGTATCCTACATATTCTGAGATTGCGATGTCTTTACCTTTATTATTGAATAACAAACGAACATCAAAACCACACCTGCCCTACGTTCAGGTTCACAAAGCCCAAACAATCCCGTTTACAGCTGTCCCAGACTGCATTGCAGATTGTTGCACGTCTACTTCATTTGTCCGACTGCAATCCATCCTAGCGATATACAAGTTCCGGCTCGTCAAATATATGCCTTAGAAGTCTTCACCGTTTTAAATGGATAGGCTGATCCTTTTTATTGCTACATTTACTTTAATTCACCATACTGACAATCAGATGTACATAGCCATTTCGTTATCTCTGTTAAAGCAAAAAGTAAACTGCACGTGTCTTTGTTATTAAATGTTAGCCATTGCGAGTACCAGAAGTACAGAGAAAAAAAAGACAGACACACCATGGGAGAAAATACCAAAAGAGCTGGGGACCCCAGTGGGGTGTTTATCGAACTAAGGAAGCGGTTGCAAAGTGGTCTTCTTGTTCTCCGGTAATTATTTGCGAAATAGTTAGCAAGCTCTAGTTAGGTAACGTTAGCTAGTCTTAGCTAATGTCAGCTAGTTGTGCTAACGTTCGCAGGACAGGACAGGGGTGCGTTCGTGCCGTGCACAAATTCTCGCAGAACAAACGCAAAGAAAGGGATTCAACATCTCAAGCAAGGACCACACACTTATGGGATATTTATAACATCAACTCCGGGCCCTACATCACAGGAACTTAACTAGGACCTGGCTTTTTGTCCCGATTGATTTTGGGTCAACCCCGAATCTTTTTCATCCAACGGTTATAATCAGGGATGTAGTGTGGCTGGTGACACTTCTCAGAATAGTGATATTTCTCGCAAGATCACTTCATGATTCATTAGTATTCTACATAACACACCAACCATAATAGCATAGATAATGTCAGGCTACTGTTATACCAAAAACTCCACGTAATTGTTTATGTCAATTTAGGATGATTGTGCTGAAGTTGTTGCATTTTTGTTCTCATACTGTGGCTGTGTTTAACTCCATCTGCTAGAAAATTCGATTAGACAGTAGTTAGGCCGGTTACCCACCTTTACATCATTCAAGATTGAAATGCATATTGCCATGAAACTGATTGGATCAAATGGTTGGCATGCATGCAGCAAGTACGTTTCACATGTAAAACGTGAATAATTATCATTCACGATTGACAGTGATGACGGCCTAATTTGTAATAAAGTAGGCATAATGTGGAGTTTTAGGATTTAAAAAATATAACATTTTCCTTGAGCTACTTACGGTGTGTGTAGGCAATCGTGCAATTTGGATTATGCATTGTATGTATATTATAAAATCATCTTATACAATGTCGGTACATACTTTCATTCAGAAATGATGACGTAATAATAATGCAAAATTGTGGTCCTGTCGGCAAGCTAAAAGAATATCAATACACCGCTGGTTATAATAAATGTAACGCAATTGCCATGTGTGGTCAACTGATAATACCAGCACCGTTTTGATTGAGAACAGAGTCGTTGCGCTGTTTTGAGACACGCATGGGAACTCATCTTGATAAATCAATCAATGTCCGATTTTTGTTTTCAGTGAATCTCCGTTTGGATATTTGGTTACATTTATGCTTGGAAATATTAGCTAAAATGAGGCGAGTGCACATGATCTTTAGTCTCGCAATTGAAAGCAATCCAGAACTTCTCTACACACACATTAGGCCTATAGCCCAACTTTCCAATACTTTTCTGATGCATTTCAGTCACATAGCCTACTGATGCAAATACACGTGTACACTTTTCCCATAGGCTATTCAAGTCATTTGACATCTTTTCTTATAGGTTAAAAAGGTCATAAGGCCTTCTATAACAGTGTAGCTGAAACCACTATAGCTTCATTGACTTTCTGAATGTATTATCTTGTAATAGGCTAGGCTACTTGCTGATATATCATTGTTACAGTAGGCCTACCTTCACAATAACTTCATAAAATTATTGACCACGATCATTTGAATAAATAAGAAGTGTTGATTATTTGGCCTTGGAGAATACAGCGAGCTGCCGGAAGGGGCGCTCGAAGTGCTGCAGTTAAATTGAAATGAATGTGCCAATTATGTAACTACTCCCGTCTCTACAGAAATAAATGAAATCGTGGAAAATACTACACCAGAGAGCATAATATAGCCATAGATTATCAATATCTCTCTTCTTGTTTTATGCTGTTGATTGTGTTTTGTCACATGAGCGCCAAGCCTGCAGTCGGAAATGAGCGCCAAGGCTACAGCCCAGGCGCCAAATATCAAACCGCCGACTGTTGTAGCTATCAATGAACAGCATTTTTTTATATATATATTTCAAAATACAATTGCGGGAAAAATCTGTTTGGATAAGTGAGTGCCACCAGAAAGTTGGTGTACTTTAATTTCCTCATATTGTAGGCCTAAAATATGTGTATCCTCTCTTTTCACAGGCCTATGCTATTGGTTGCGTTTAAAGACATGGACAGTTCTTTTATTGATCTCGGTAGGCCTATTTCAACATCAGAGTAACTTGCCATTTTGATCATTTGTGTGATATAAAAAATATGATTAATATCTCCAGTCATATAAAATCACATAGAATTGCAGGAAGTTATATTAGAAAAGGGCCTCTTTTTTTCCTCTGACCTACAACCCTCTCAGCCCCTGCTCTTCAGATATGACCCCCGAATGTTAGGAAACAGGTGATGGCCCTGCCCTTACATCACATATATTGGGCCAAAATGTTCTCATGGATGTAATGCTATATTTTGACACCAGTTGGGGTTTTGAAGTAGGAAATGAACAGTTTCACATTGGGCAAATTTTTTGTTTCGTTGATATTATAAAATTAAATGGGCCATTCCAGCTGTGGCAGCTAGTCAGACTTAACATGGACTTGAGTCCATAAAACATGCTCTTAAGTCAAAATGTTTAGTTTTAATAGGGCCCTAATGCTGCATTTGGACTGTTAACAAAAACAGCGTACGGGGCCCTATTCAGACTTGAGATAAGTTGACTTAAGATGGACTTAGAACAAAATATTTGGACTTAAATCCATGTGTTATGGACCTAAGCCCATGTTAAGTCTGCTTATCTCAAATTTGAATCGGCCCCTAATGAATCTTTTCATCTCTGAGAATAAATGTATACTCTTCTCACTTAATGCTGCTTTTCGACTGTAACACCAGTGTTATACAAGTGTATACACCCTTCTGTGATACTTGGGAAATTGCGTTTCCACTGTTCCACAGGGCTGACAGTGAGGACTTGTGAAGAGCAGAATCAACAACCTCTGCATAGGTTATCAAAACAGTTGCTTTGTGAGAAGGTGTTAAAGTTCACAGTTAGCCATTGTTATGTAAACACAATCTGAAAAGTACCAGTGGCCTGGCTGTTGCCCTAAGTGAGAGCAGGCCTGCCGGAGCCATGGCCCATTGAGACACGGTAGATGGACACAGAAAAGTCCCCTAAATGTGTTACAGTTTATTGGTGTGGGATTCTGTAGGTTAGGCCTATAGCCTTGTCGGTGCTTCGCTGCATAGCCTAATTGTTCTATAGTTGGATAATATCTTGTAAAAAAAGAGCAGGTTTTTACTGGTTAGAGACCCTTGTTTTGCCAATTGCTTGTGTATTGTCTGAAGAGCCAATAGTAGCCTAAATATCTAATTGTAGACAGAATAATTTAGAGCAAATCTGATGATGGTTCCTTCCAGTTGTTTGTTGTTGCTTCCTTCACTCGGTTGGAAGTGAGAAAATCCAATGCAGCTGACCCAAGTCTTTAAAGCTGTCTTCGCTGGGAAATATGTTTTTCTTCCTGGGGGACAGCAGTTGTGTCAAGCATGGACAGAGACACATTGCATGGCTAGTGAAAATAATTGCATCGAACCAAGAGATTGAGCAGTTGAGCAGAGGGCAACATATCATCCATGCATGAGTGCATCAGGGGTGTCGCTTCGAGGGGGGGGGGACTTTTTCTCTATTAGATAAACATTGTACATGCTCTTTCCCCTACCCACCACTCTTTATTTCTTCCTTAATTTCTCTTTCTTACACACACACACACAATATAAATATCTTTATTTCTCTCTCCCCCTCTCCCTTCAGTTGGCCAACAGCTGTTTTCCCTTCTTCCTTCAGAGCAGTGAGTGCATCCTCTCTCTTTGCAAGTTTTCCTCTAACTCATTAGACTTCTACTTTGAGCTAAGACGGCAACAGGCAGGAGGTAGAGGGGGATAAGGACAGGTTGGAAGGTTATGATAAATGACTTTAGTACTGTCACACACACACACTGGTCTACAATTCACTTGTTTATCATCCACTTGTCAAGGAACGTGGTCTCATTTGTCTCTTAGCCATTGTGCAGAAAGTCTACCATTATGCTGAGTCATTAATCCAATTGTATATGTTTTGTTACCAGGTTTACCTGTGCTTAGAAAAATTAAGACGCTCTCTGTCTGTCCCTCCCCCAGGAGAGATGTGGCTAAGAGCTATGCAGAGGTGAGCGTTACAAGAGGAGATTCGTCCCTCCACATCCGGACTCCTCGGGTCCTGCTAATCGTGGAGCTGCCAGCAGGGGTCAGCCTCGTGGAGGGCTCCTGCAGGGAAGCACCTGGAACAGGAGACGAGATACACTTCAGAATGCGCCTCAATGTGGACCAACACACAGATGACACCGGTAATGGTGAGGCTAGCTGTATGGACGACACTCAAAAATAAATGTGTGCACGTACGCACACACACACACAGAGACAGAATTACCACCATGTCAATGTATGTTTCTCACATAGCCTAATTACCATCTCCACTTCTGTCAAGATGGAACAGTATCAGCAGATAATTTGTTATTTATATAATTTATTCTCATCTGGCTTGAGTCGGTTACTCCGTGGCTGTGAAGCCTTCCCTCAAACTGAAACAGTGGAGGAGTCCTCCTGTGTGCTCTCTGAAGCCTGATCAGCCCACACAGTACTGATCTATAAAGGACTGAGTCATCGGCTCAGTAATTGGCCCGTCATGCCTGGTGCATAAAGCTACACACACTGATAGATATACAGACAATGTGAATATTTGACCTGAATCAGCTGTAACCTGATTTTCCTAATAGTCTGGGTAGTCATTTGATTAGATGCTCAGGAGTCTTATGGCTTGGGGGTAGAAGCTGTTTGGAAGCCTCTTGGACCTAGACGTGGCGCACCGGTACAGCTTGCCGTGCAGTAGCAGAGAGAACAGTCTATGACTAGGGTGGCTGTAGTCTTTTGACAATTTATAGGGCCTTCCTCTGACACCGCCTGGTATAGAGGTCCTGGATGGCAGGAAGCTTGGCCCCAGTGATGTACTGGGTCGTACGCACTATCCACTGTAGTGCCTTGCGGTCGGAGGCCAGTCAGGATGCAGAACCTTTTGAGAATTTGAGGACCATGCCAAATATTCTCCTCAGGGGGAATAGGTATTGCCGTGCCCTCTTCACGACTGTCTTGGTGTGCTTGGACCATGTTAGTTTGTTGGTGATGTGGACACCAAGTAACTTGAAGCTCTCAACCTGCTCTACTACAGCCCCATCGATGAGAATGGGGGCGTGCTCGGTCCTCCTCTTCTTTTTTTTCTTCTTTTTTTCTGTGTGTGAATTTTACCCCCTTTTCTCCACAATTTCATGGTATCCAATTGTTAGTAGCTACTATGTTGTCTCATCGCTATAACTCCCTTACGGGCTCGGGAGAGACGAAGGTTGAGAGTCATGCGTCCTCCGATACACAACCCAACCAAGCCGCACTGCTTCTTAACACAGCGCGCATCCAACCCGGAAGCCAGCCGCACCAATGTGTCGGAGGAAACACCATGCACCTGGCGACCTTGGTTAGCACGCACTGCGCCCGGCCCGCCACGGGAGTCGCTGGTGCGCGATGAGACAAGGATATCCCTACCAGCCAAGCCCTCCCTAACCTGCACGACGCTAGGCCAATTGTGCGTCGGCCCACGGACCTCCTGGTCGCGGCCGGTTACGACAGAGCCTAGGAGCGAACCCAGAGTCTCTGCTGGCTCTGCAGTACAGCGCCCTTAACCACTGCACCACCCGGGAGGCCCGGTCCTCCTTTTCTTGTAGTCTGCAATAATCTCCTTTGTCTTGATCACGTTGAGGGAGAGGTTGTTGTCCTGGCACCAGTCTGTTTTCTTGCGTTAGGTTTACTTTGTCTCACTCATCAGATCTGGCTTATATTAACTGTAGTCATTGCAGCACTAACCTGGGAACCAGAGGAGATTGCTCCCATGTCTCTCTCTCTATCCATATACACAAAAAGTCTGATCTAGGGGGCAAAAGTCGATAAACACTGCGGTGGTGGCGGACTGGCGGTGGTGAAATCAGCTTGGCAGAAAGCTGGCAATTAATCTGTTTTTGAGCACTCCTTCTCTGAAATGCTTTTTGGATATGGGCCCAGACCCCAGGCCTTCATCTCCCTGCCTCTGTTCCCTCTGTGTGTTTTATGGTGTGAGGGAGTAATTTAGCGCCCCACCCAACGGCTCAGCCGACACAACACAAGGACAGCTGGGGGGGGGGGGGTAATTCATTGACAAATCCAATCAAAAACAGATTGATTGGCAGCTTTCTTCCCAGCTTCTTTCACCACCGCCAGTCCGCCACCACCCCAGTGTTTATCGACTTTTTCTTCGTCTCTAGGTGAAGCTCTTTTCCACCGATAGAGTTGTTTATGTTTTCTGTGGCTACTCTCTCCTGACAGGGGCCCTGGGGAGTGTGATGGAGAGGCTGCTGGTCCAAGAGAGTTATTGCTTCCACTGCCAGTCCTGTGGGACCAGGGTGCTGGAGGAGAGGTGAGACGACCACGGGAAGGAAGTTGGTTTGTTGGTTAATTTACGTCCTCCGTTCCTCCGTTCAGAAGTGATGCCGCTCACAGTAGTGGAGAAGATGGGTTCAGTGAGGGAGATGGATGGCTGTTTGAGCTAGAGGACAGTGCTGTGTTCTGTCTCAGCTCATCTCCCAAATGTCATGGAGACATTGGATAGGGGGATACATGCACACCTGCTTAGGGAATACATATGTTTGTGACATTATGTCATGGAAAATGGGTAGAACTGGAATATTGCCCTGCTTTCCCTGTTAATGCAAATATGTTTTTGATTGATTCATGCAAATAGGTTTTTGATTGATGTTATCGATTCATTTCATCACAGTACAAACAGTCTCCATTGTGTAACAATGTGATGTCATAAATTTTTCTCAGGGTGTTCAAGCGAGTGCTCCCTCTCCCCAACGGCAACTGGAGCTCCCTGGTGGATGACTGGTGTTGCCATCCGGACCCCTTTGCCAACCTGAAGCTGCTGCCCCGAGCGGAGGACTGTTTACTGGGCGACACTCACCTCCTTGTGCCACCGGGATAGAGGCTGTGAGGAGACTCTCACCCAGGAGCTCAGCCCCAGGCCCATCACCAACAAAATGGCTGATGGTCAAAATCAGGACACGCCGGTGAGAGGAGGCAAGGAAGGAAGGAACCTCTGAGGCAGAAGATCAATGCTGTTTTAGCATTGCTCATCACTTTGATGTTCGTTAGAAACATCATTTTGACGTTTCACCTCGCTCTCACTCCCTCCCCAATGTGCTGTATACCAACCAAAAAGTAAAGCTACATTTTCAAAAGTTTCCCTCATGTTTGGAAAGTGTACTGTAGTTACATGAGCAGTGTATGTGCTTCAGGCTCATTGTTAGTGGGAGACTATCTGTATACCCCCATCCCACTGGGCCCGAGACTGGCAGGAGGAGATGGACACATTCTACTTCACTACCAGCAGCAGCTAGCAGCACTCCCTTTTAGAGAGGAAACTTGGGGAGGCGGGCAGACAGACAGCACATCAACACTTATCGTGAGCCACTTTAGCCCAAGCTTACAGCCAGGCCTCTCTCTCTCCATCACTATCTGGAGTGGGATTGATTTCCCTCTCCATCTATTAGTCACTATCTGTGGCTCAGCCTGGGCCTTTTAGTGTGTTTGTGGTTGAGTGGATGGGAAGTGGAAAGAGAGATGAGGAGAGGAATTCTGCCTGCCCATTGCTCTCTCCTCTTTTTAGGCTGTTTGATTGCAGTTATCGATTTCCGTTTTGGAGGAATTTAAATTAGAACTGTGTGTTCTTGTCTTTAGCTTTATTTTGTATTTTTCTGTTCTTTTTTGTAGAAACCCAACCGCAGGCGTACACTTGTCTCCTGTAAGAGTTGTACAGCCGGCCTGGGAGAGGCTGTGGCACCAGGTACATAGCAGTCATTATAGAATAGATACAGTATATTGTCCATTTTGTCAACGGGAATTTATTGATTGGATGGTCATAATACCCAATGTCACACACACACACACACACACACACACACACACACACACACACACACACACACACACACACACACACACACACACACACACACATACACATACACATACACACAAACACACACACACACACACATACTGGTTGGGAGCAGCACAGCGTCTGCCTCAGAGCGGCACGTCCAGAGCAATTTTAGTGCTTAAGTTCCTTGCTCACGGGCACAAAGGCAGTAAATGGCATGAGATCAGCAGCCCTTTGTTTGCCTGTTCAATTACCAACTTTTATCATCTACCCCGGGGCTTGAACCATAATGAAGTTACATTGCGTTAGGAAAGATGCCCAGGCCAGGTTCTGTCTGCATGAGGGTTCGCTCAATAGTAACAGTTTCTGTAAATGTTGCAGGGACCCTGAAACTCTACATCACAGAGGTGACGGTGAGACCCAGTGTGGGAGACAGCCAGTTTGATACCTCTCTCGACAGGTAACTATGCTGATGCTTCTCAGACTGGTGCATGTTGCTGTAACATCTGTGGATACTCATCATCATATGGATACTCAGCTTCTCAAAGTGCAAATCAATGGAAATGTATCGTTCTTCATGATGTTACTACAATGCCAATGAGATGTAGAATGTTATTTTAGACACAGGAAGGTAGAATTCATAATGATGGTTAACCATGCCCTACTCTTCCACAGGTCACTGTTCCTGGAACAGACCATAGCTGCCAGACTGGTGGAGTTGTCCTCCTCCCAGAGCATGTTTCGTTTCTCTATCCAGACCCCAGATGGAAAAGCCTTCATATTGGTAAGAGGTGTGAACGTGCATGCATATGTGTGAGCGAGAGCGCTTGAAATATGTGCGGTAGAGACGGCGTTTGCATTGGTGAAATGTGTGTGGCTTTAACAGAGCGGATGTGAAGTGTTCAATGACTTCTTCTGATCCTCAGCTCTGGCTCCTGAACAGTGACTCCCTCATCGTCTCTCTCTCTGCCACTATGTCATCGGCTATCAGAGGTGATGCTGTCACCTCTCCCGGCCACCGCCAGTGTTCTGAGCGTCAATCACCCACTAAGGCTGGCAGCGCCGTCAAAGCACTGGCAGCACACGCCAAGAGTGAGATATAGCCTACATACCAATCTCCTGCTGAATGTCAGCCTGACAGCCTCTGCATTTCTGCTAGAGTATGTTTTTATTTATTCTAAAATTGTGTTTTGCAACTGAGAACAGAAATGAGTCACAGATAGATGCGGTGGCTGCTCCATGTTCCTCCATGCCGAGTTCCCCTGCAGGAGGATTCTTCACTTCGGTTACGATTTCCTTCTTCACCTTAGAGAAGTCTGGTTTTGCTTTGTAGGATGTGACGGCCCCTCCAGCAGACTGGCAGCCGAGCTGTAATTAACAAACTGTAGATGAAAGGAGAGGACTCCTCTCCTATCCGCGCGGCACTACAGTACAGCGTAACCCAGCGCATCACATCGGTGCTGTTAACTGCATGTAGGATGGGAAATTGCCTGCTGTTTTAAGTATGACAGGAGGTATTCAGGGGTATTCAAATCTGTATTCAAATCTGGACCTCGAAGCCAGTTCCACTGCTGATTTTCATTCTTCCCATCTAATCAGGGACTGGTTTAGACCTGGGACACCAGGTGGGTGGAATTAAATATCAGGTAAGAACAGAAAGCCTGCAATACTCTGGAAATCCAGGCTCGGATTTGAATACACGAACACCCTACGCCAAGGCTCTCCAACCCTGTTCCTGGAGAGCTACGATCCTGTAGGTTTTCGCTCCAACCTTAGCACGCAGGTTGATAATTAGTAGGTTGATAAGCTAAATCAGGTTAGTTATAACTTGGGTTGGAGCGAAAACCTACAGGAGGTTAGCTCTCCAGGAACAGGGTTGGAGAGCCCTGACCTACACTAGCTTAAACCGGATCACTCCTCCAACATTTCGGGAAGAAAACAGCGTGGCTATTGGCTGACACAGCTTATATGAAGGTGGGGAAGTGGTAGAGAAACATCTGTTTCATCTAGGCCTAACGTTACATACTGTTACATATGAGACATTTATCCCTGACCATGTTTTAATTCAGCCGTGTAAGTCACGGAGCACCGTCTGTCTTGGTTGAAAGTACTAGAGGTGACGTGGTGTTTGTTGAAGATGCACGCCAGTAATGTGTCTCTAATTGGTGGGAGAATCCGTGAGCCTTTGCTTAATTTAATTGTGGCTGTCACTGAGGGCAATGACTTGATTAGTGTAGAGTTGACGACTGCAGAACTAATCTAATTTATTACCAGGGGTGTACTCATTAGTACAAACTGTAGAAAAACATTTTTTGCAATGAATACGAGGGTTTCTTATTGGACAAGGTCACGTTAGTCCCTCCCTGTTTCAGCCATTTGCTTCTGTTTGAACAATGGCTCCTCAACACTACAGCCCAGGTGTTCTTGCGTGACCGTTGAAGTGTTATGACCAGCGCTGCATGTGTTATGCTTTTCTTTACTGTAAAAGCAGTTGTATTCACTGTATACTAAGTGAGTGTTACTTTCGATACGAAGGGCTTATCATCATTTTAACTCGGTGTCTCTCACAGGGCTACTGCACAGATGGCCAAATGTAATGAAAAAGCCTGGATCGCTTCCACAACCTGCGACAGGGAATCAATCTCTCCCTCACTTTCTCATTCCTCCATCCCTTTCAAACTCTCGCTGTTCAACATTACCCAGTGATATATTCAAATGATTTGATTAACATCATAACACTTCAAACTGGGATTTATGTCCTCTTGCCTAGAAGATGTGAACCTCTGAGAGATATTTGACCTATGTATTACTCTGACTGATGCAGTGCTGTACAATTTCTCTTCGTGTCTTTCTCTCGGTCTCGTTATTTTTTTTTACATTTCTTTGTCTCTTTCTCTCGTTATCCCTTATCTCTGTGTGTGTCCAGTGTTGTAGACACCTGGGAGAAGGACATCGGTGTCCACCCCCTAGACCTGCCACAGACCACGTGCCAGGAGCTGTTGTCGGTGCTGACAGCCAGTACTTCCTGTCTCCCTCTGTCACTGCATTCCATGAACTCCTACCAGGTAACAGCGCCTCTGGGTAATGTAGGCAGAGCTTCTCCCCTTGGCAGGAGGAGCATGCCACTGTTTGATTCCATATTGCTGCTATCCATTATTTACAGCTTCTGCCTAGTAGCTATCGTCACACCCATTTTTTAAGCTCATTTTCTAAAAGAGGTCCAGAAGGTCCACACTTTTTTGACACATCTTTAGAAGATGCTGGAGCACCACCAATACTGTTGGGCAGTCTAACTTATTAGTGCACACAAAAACAGTCTCCTCTACAGTACAAAAGGGAGTTTTCTTGCACCAAGGCAAGACTAGGAGGTGTGAACTTTTGCTGACCTCACCAGGGACTCTCCAAAGACTTTCCAGACAGTTGCACAGTAATTACCAGCATTGTCTCATCCCTGCCTCTTTACCTGTCACAGCAGCACTCACCTGACATCAAGACGTATAGTTGAAGAAGTTGTAGTAGCCTAACATCCACAAAACATATGAAACATAACAAACATTTGAGCTCCTGCATATTTAGTGTGGCTGTAAATAAGGCTTCAGGCTCCTGTCTCATTATATAGTTATCTTGACTCTGGGTCCTTTGATTAAAATGCTTTCTACTTACTGTTCTCACTTCCCACCACAACTACAGTACCAAACCTCTACGAGACTGCTTATTACGTTTAAGAGCTCCCCTCCCTCTCTCTATCTCTCTCTCTCTCCCAGGCTCTGCAATCTCATATTTTGTGTTCCTTCCCTCTTTCACAAAACTCTTGTTACTTGCCCTCTGGGTCTGTACAGGGGTGGAGGAACTAAATTTTGACTCTGGAAGAAGCTATCTATTCCACTTAGAGGGAGGGGAGAGAGAAAATGGAAAAAGTAAGGAAAGAAGTTCTCTTCAGTTCGTCGTATTTCAGTCTGATAGGTGTGCAGGGTGTTAAGAGTTAGTAATTCCGTACATTCCAGATGTCGCAATAAGTATTTTTAGTTTACATACATATTTTCCATAGAAACCATCAATCGTCTACAGTTGCGATGCCATACACCCCCCCCCCCCCCACACACACGTTACCATATTCCCAAATCCTCCTGGAAATGGAGGATATCAATGTCTTGTCCTGACCGTGAGTGATTATCCTGCTGCTGACGAGGGACTTGTTTTAGGGCGGGAGAAGAGACAAGAGGGGAGTGATGAAGAGTGTCTGATTTTAGTCACTTAAATACCTCTACTCGAGAGATGGAGTCACTGCTCTGCTGTAGGCCTAGTAGTACCAGAGAGGAGTGCGATGATCACATAGTCAGACAGAGTTACAGCAGATGAGGGCTGACAACTCCCAAATTGATAATGTAGCCTTAATTGTGTGTGTGTGTGTTTTTTTGTTTGTGTGCGTGATGTGCGGGCATGTGAAATGGTGAGTGTGCCAGTCTAGATCTAACCAGATCTAGCCTCTCATTTATTGGAGGAGGAATGGTGTGTTGTCTGGGATGTTGTGTTCCACCTCTGAGCTGTGCTGCGGTGTAAAGTAGTTCCAGTGCAGAGTGCCACCCCTGCATCAGGGAACAGACATACCCCCCCGCCAGCTCATTCATCTCCCACGCAGAGAGGCACACTGGAAGATAAAACTGGACAGAAAAAGGTAAGGGGCAAAATGCAGGAAAATTTGATCTATATCAAGTCTCACCCTAACGATGACTTGAAAACTAGTGTGGCGCATTGTTGAAATCAATTACCTCCCTCAGATACACGCGCCTCGTTTCATTACTTCTGTGCCAGGGGATGCATGAAAAAAGGGATTTCGGAATTCTCTGCTAACCCGCACTTTATTGTATTAGAATGAATGACTTGTGAAACTCAGTCAGTGTGGCTGGTCCCTATAATTTAGATTACTCAGTCATTTTCTGTGGCTCTCAATCAGAATCAGAAACCTCCCTCAGTCAGTAGCCTATTTTTAAATTTTTTATTTTTTAAACTTTATTTAACTTGGCAAGTCAGATGAGAACAAATTCTTATTTACAATGACGGCCTACACCGGCCAAACCCGAACGACGCTGGGGCAATTGTGCGCCGCCCTATGGGACTCCCAATCACGGCCGGTTGTGATACAGCCTGGATTCAAACCAAGGTGTCTGTAGTGACGCCTCTAGCACTGAGATGCAGTGCCTTAGACCGCTGAGCCACTCGCCACTAGATCAAATAAACAAACAAATAAATATATATTTTTTTTTTAAAGAATATCCTGAGGACGTCGGGGGAGAATAGACGTTCATAAAGGAGGCGGTCTAAAATTGTATTTCTATTATTCAAATTTGTAACTTGTGAGCTCACGATGAAGCTGGCATGAGAAACTGTTTCACCCCTGGTAAGAACATTAGCATATCACAACTATTTATATCAATAATAATTTATTTAATTTGTAACGTGTTTTTCTCACACCCAAGGCGCCATTTTATTTTTATATGTAATAAAAGCAATCCACAAAATAGAACATAGACAGACAAGAAGCAAAGCTATATACAGGTATCATCAACTCTGGAGGTCATGAGAACAGAATTAGCTGAGGTCCTTGAAAGCTTTTCTGAACAGCACGGTCTTGAGCTGTGCCTTAAAGAGGACAGAGACTGCACTAATAATGTCTGGAAGTGTGTTCCACAGCTGCGGAGCCACACAACTGAAAGCCCTGTCACCTGTCGTTTTTAGTCTGCTGCAGGGCTGCTGAAGGAAGACGGACCTGGAGGAGCGAAGGGTGCGTTTGAAGCAGGAGGATAGAAAGAGGTCAGACAGGTACTTTGGGTCCAGAGTTGTGGATAGCTCAGTAGGTGTGAACCAGGATTTTGTAGTCGATGCGTGAGCATATGGATTGATGTGCTCACGGGGGAGGTGTGGGTGAGGACACGTCCAGCACCGTTCTGGACAAATTATAGCCTGTTTAGGCACTTGGCAGATAGGGCAACAAACAAGAGCTGACTGTCAAATATCACACCCAGGTTGTGAACCTCACTGGAGGGGAGGACCTTGACACCATCAATATTGAGGTTGTAACTGCTGATTTAGTCAATGATGATGCGAGTGCCAATCAGGACGACCTCTGTCTTCACTGCAGGAAACTAAACTGCATCCATGCTTTGATGTCCTGCAGGCAGCTGACCAGGAGTGCAGTGGCATTGTCAGTGTTTGTGGAGAAATACAGCTGAGTGTCGTCAGCATAGAAGTGAAAGCCCAGTCCGTGTTTCCTCAAGATGTGTCTCAGTGGCAACATGTAGATACAAAACAGTAGTGGCCCTAGAACCGAGCCTTGAGGGGGACCCCCTGTCGGACCACAACTGTCTCACCTACTAGGACCCATGCCTACAAACTGGTAGCGAGCAGTGGGATAGGACCGGAACCAGAACAGTGTCTGACAGGCCCAGGTGCTTCTCCATGCGGTCCAGCAGGATGGTGTCAGCCCCAGAGTTAGCGTTCATGAGGTCGTCATTGGTGACCCTTACCGGGGCAGTCTTGGTGCTGGGTCGAGCTCTGAAAACCAACTGGAGGTGCTCAAGTACCCCCAGTTGGTTCACCCACGACTGCATGGCCACGCACGCCTCCAACTCAATCATCAAGTTTGCGGACGACACAACAGTGGTAGGCTTGATTACCAACAACGACGAGACGGCCTACAGGGAGGAGGTGAGGGCCCTCGGAGTGTGGTGTCAGGAAAATAACCTCACACTCAACGTCAACAAAACTAAGGAGATGATTGTGGACTTCAGGAAACAGCAGAGGGAACAACCCCTATCCACATCAATGAAACAGTAGTGGAGAGGGTAGAAAGTTTTAAGTTCCTTGGCGTACACATCACAGACAAACTGAATTGGTCCACCCACACAGACAGCATCGTGAACTACTGAATATAAGAGCAGCGTCAACTCACCATCAGTACGACCAAGAATATGACTTTCGCGAAGCGGATCCTGTGTTCTGCCTTTCACCCAGGACAACGGAATGGATCCCAGCCGGCGACCCAAAAAAACAACTTCGTAAAAGAGGGAAACGAGGCGGTCTACTGGTCAGACTCCGGAGACGGGCACATCGTGCACCACTCCCTAGCATTCTTCTCGCCAATGTCCAGTCTCTTGACAACAAGGTTGATGAAATCCGAGCAAGGGTAGCATTCCAGAGGGACATCAGCGACTGTAATGTTCTTTGCTTCACGGAAACATGGCTCACTGGAGAGATGCTATCGGAGTCGGTGCAGCCAGCTGGTTTCTCCACGCATCGCGCCGACAGAAACAAACATCTTTCTGGTAAGAAGAGGGGCGGGGGCGTATGCCTTGTGGCTAACGAGACGTGGTGTGATCACAGAAACATACAGGAACTCAAATCCTTCTGTTCACCTGATTTAGAATTCCTCACAATCAAATGTTGACCGCATTATCTACCAAGAGAATTCTCTTCGATTATAATCACAGCCGTATATATTCCCCCTCAAGCAGACACATCGATGGCTCTGAACAAACTTTATTTGACTCTTTGCAAACTGGAATCCATACATCCTGAGGCTGCATTCATTGTAGCTGGGAATTTTAACAAGGCTAATCTGAAAACAAGACTTCCTAAATTGTATCAGCATATCGATTGCGCTACCAGGGCTGGCAAAACCTTGGATCATTGTTATTCTAACTTCCGCGACGCATATAAGGCCCTGCCCCGCCCTCCTTTCGGGAAAAGCTGACCACGACTCTATTTTGTTGATCCCTGCCTACAGACAGAAATTAAAACAAGAAGCTCCCACGCTGAGGTCTGTCCAACGCTGGTCCGACCAATCTGATTCCACACTCCAAGACTACTTCCATCACGTGGACTGGGATATGTTTCGTATTGCGTCAGACAACAACATTGACGAATACGCTGATTCGGTGTGCGAGTTCATTAGAACGTGCGTTGAAGATGTCGTTCCCATAGCAACAATTAAAACATTCCCAAACCAGAAACCGTGGATTGATGGCAGCATTCGCATGAAACTGAAAGCGCAAACCACTGCTTTTAATCAGGGCAAGGTGACTGGAAACATGACCGAATACAAACAGTGCAGCTATTCCCTCCGCAAGGCAATCAAACAAGCTAAGTGTCAGTATAGAGACAAAGTAGAATCTCAATTCAACGGCTCAGACACAAGAGGTATGTGGCAGGGTCTACAGTCAATCACGGATTACAAAAAGAAAACCAGCCCAGTCACGGACCAGGATGTCTTGCTCCCAGGCAGACTAAATAACTTTTTTGCCCGCTTTGAGGACAATACAGTGCCACTGACACGGCCTGCAACGAAAACATGCGGACTCTCCTTCACTGCAGCCGAGGTGAGTAAAACATTTAAACGTGTTAACCCTCGCAAGGCTGCAGGCCCAGACGGCATCCCCAGCCGCGCCCTCAGAGCATGCACAAACCAGCTGGCTGGTGTGTTTACGGACATATTCAATCAATCCCTATACCAGTCTGCTGTTCCCACATGCTTCAAGAGGGCCACCATTGTTCCTGTTCCCAAGAAAGCTAAGGTAACTGAGCTAAACGACTACCACCCCGTAGCACTCACTTCCATCATCATGAAGTGCTTTGAGAGACTAGTCAAGGACCATATCACCTCCACCCTACCTGACACCCTAGACCCACTCCAATTTGCTTACCGCCCAAATAGGTCCACAGACGATGCAATCTCAACCACACTGCACACTGCCCTAACCCATCTGGACAAGAGGAATACCTATGTGAGAATGCTGTTCATCGACTACAGCTCGGCATTTAACACCATAGTACCCTCCAAGCTCGTCATCAAGCTCGAGACCCTGGGTCTCGACCCCGCCCTGTGCAACTGGGTACTGGACTTCCTGACGGGCCGCCCCCAGGTGGTGAGGGTAGGCAACAGCATCTCCACCCTGCTGATCCTCAACACTGGGGCCCCACAAGGGTGCGTTCTGAGCCCTCTCCTGTACTCCCTGTTCACCCACGACTGCGTGGCCATGCACGCCTCCAACTCAATCATCAAGTTTGCGGAAGACACAACAGTGGTAGGCTTGATTACCAACAACAATGATTGTGGACTTCAGGAAACAGCAGAGGGAACACCCCCCTATCCACATCGATGGAACAGTAGTGGAGAGTAGTAAGTTTTAAGTTCCTCGGCATACACATCACAGACAAACTGAATTGGTCCACCCACACAGACAGCATCGTGAAGAAGGCGCAGCAGCGCCTCTTCAACCTCAGGAGGCTGAAGAAATTCGGCTTGTCACCAAAAGCACTCACAAACTTCTACAGATGCACAATCGAGAGCATCCTGGCGGGCTGTATCACCGCCTGGTACGGCAACTGCTCCGCCCACAACCGTAATGCTCTCCAGAGGGTAGTGAGGTCTGCACAACGCATCACCGGGGGCAAACTACCTGCCCTCCAGGACACCTACACCACCCGATGTTACAGGAAGGCCATAAAGATCATCAAGGACAACAACCACCCGAGCCACTGCCTGTTCACCCTGCTATCATCCAGAAGGCGAGGTCAGTACAGGTGCATCAAAGCTGGGACCGAGAGACTGAAAAACATCTTCTATCTCAAGGCCATCAGACTGTTAAACAGCCACCACTAACATTGAGTGGCTGCTGCCAACACACTGACTCAACTCCAGCCACTTTAATAATGGGAATTGATGTAAAATATATCACTAGCCACTTTAAACGATGCTATTTAATATAATGTTTACATACCCTACATTATTCATCTCGTATGTATGCGTATATACTGTACTCTATATCATCTACTGCATCTTTATGTAATACATGTATCACTAGCCACTTTAAACTATGCCACTTTGTTTACATACTCATCTCATATGTATATACTGTACTCGATACCATCTACTGCATCTTGCCTATGCCACTCTGTACCATCACTCATTCATATATCTTTATGTACATATTCTTTATCCCTTTGGTTATTACTGCATTGTCGGAACTCGAAGCACAAGCATTTCGCTACACTCACATTAACATCTGCTAACCATGTGTATGTGACAAATAAGATTTGATTTGATTTGAGTGGCCAGGTGGTTTTGGAGTTGGTTAGAAACAGCACGTTTGAGGGAGGAGCTTACTCTGGAAGGGCAGATTGGAAATAGGCCTGTAGTTCTGGAGGTTGTCAGGCATTTTAAGTGCTGGTGTGACTGTGGACAGTTTGAGCTGAGGAGGGACACATCCGGTGATGAGGGACTTGTTGATACTTTCTGTGAAGAAAGGCTCCAGAGCAGGTAAGCAGGTCTTGACAAGGGAGGTGGGGATAGGGTGAAGTGAGCAAGTTGTTCTAACCAGCTTGGTTACATCAGCTGCAGTGACTGTGGTGAAGGTGGAGAACCTAGACTCAAGGAGTGTAGGACTGGGTAGACCAACTACAGGGGCTGGAAAGGACAGGATGGTGTTTTGGAGTTTTCAATTTTGTATTTGGAAGAAGCGCAGGTATTTGTTGCACTGTTCTGAGGAGGCTGAGGTAGCAGAAATGTTGACAGGTTGGAGGCGCTTGCTCACAATAGAGAACAGCAACAGTGCTGGTATTTGAATCCAAATAATTAGCTAGGATTCAAATATGTTAACTAATTTTAACGCTGTTGATTAAAAAATAACTAGATATGTGTTCAACACAAAAAAAGCAATGCACATAAAAAAACACTTAAAACAAATAATTCAGAATAAGTTTGCAGGAGTAAACTACCACGTCTGCTACTAGGCGCCATTGCAACCATCTATCAGTGACAGCAGCTGGTTCAAAGGTACATCCTTGAAAGCATTAACGTTAGAGGTTGAGGTTCACTCTCTTCAGTCAAAGGAAATAAATAGTAGCTTGTTTCTTGCTTAGTTTTTCTTGTATTCTTTGGGGGCTTAGCTATTTTGTAGCACATTCACATTTGGGCTGAACAAATTGGTCTGTGACAGCAAATTATCATTTGTCTTGATGCTGTGTACAGGCTGAGTCATGAGTTTCGGGAGGGAGCCTTAAGTGAAGCCAATGCCCTCATGCATCATCCCAATATAGCGGTCTCACTGGAGATACAGTCAGGCATAGCTGTGACCCTCTTCCAGGCAAACAACCAGGACTAGGAGATGGCTTTGAGTTTTGTGTATGTGCAAGACCTGTGTTTTTTAATTATTCTTAATGTACTGTTATGTCAGCCATCTTGACCATGAAAAAGGACAGGACATGCCATGAGCCAACAAATACTCTCATTTTATCTGAGCACATTGTTTACCTAAATGTCACTTTTCACCATTGTTTTAAAACAATCCATACAGTATACTCATCATAAGTCAGTTTCCTTGTATGTAATGAAGATTATATTTTGCTGGCTGTATATCTGAATGTACATAAACAGGTGAGAAAAGTAATACTGTATCTCTTATCGTTACACTTTAGAGATCTAACCCTATCGATCTGAATTCTCTACAGGTGGCGTACATGAGACTGTAATGTCAGAGGTCAAGAGCCATGGATCCACTCATCTTTCCTAGAGGGAGCACCAGCAGAAGAAGCACTGGAACACTAGAGTACAGTGACTTATGTCTTCGGCTGTGTTCAAGAGGCACGTAATGGAACACCAAGTTTCAAGCATTTTCCAAAAAGAATGCTCATTCCGCTATACGTTTTGAATAGGTTTATTCATTTTGGTCCTACTGAACATGACCCTGATAGCTGCTGTAATGCAGACCATGTAAAAAGACTTGTATCATTCCATTCCATTGGAATGTCTGAATTATTGATGACCTGCCCAGATTAAATAGTGAATCTGACTAACATGCCTATGTTGAAGTGCATGTTTATTAGAGGGGGGGGGGGACTTTTATTGTAAATAAGAATAGAATATGTTTCTAAACACTTCTGCATGAATGTGGATGCTACCATGATTACAGATAATGAATCGTGAATAATGATGAGTGACAAAGTTACAGATGCCCAAATATCATACCCCTCAATGGCTTGTAGGTATATTTGTGCATCTAACATTCTCACTCATTATTCACGATTCCTTCAGGATTATCCGTCTTATTCTTTTTTTTCTTTCTTTTTTTTTACAATAAAAGTGACTCCAAAATGACACACTACATTATTTACCATTCATTTCTATTGGGCACAAAATCATCTGAAACACAACCAAAACAAACAGCAAATGCATCCAACAAATGTGTGGTCACAAGCTTGATGTAGTCATTGCAGGCTATAAATATGGGACCAAATACTTAACTTCTTACTACTTTAACACATACATAAGTGAATTTGTCCCAATACCCTCAAAAAGAAGCTGACAGTCTGCACTTTAACCTCAGTCATTGTTTGATTTCTAATCCAAACTGTTGAAGTATAAAGCCAAAAGAGGAAGAAGAAAAAAATGCTTCACTGTCCCAATAATTACGGAGGGCTCTATGTAACCTCTGTGACAGGCTTTTAATTTTACCTCTACACAATTTTCAAAGCCACACTACCTGCTACTGTGTGAGAGGAAAATCAACTGACAGCATCATTATAATAACTCAGCTATAATGGCTTTTTTTTACCAGAGACCTAGTAATTATGTGGTTGCTTATGAGATCGAACGCTCCAGAGTTTTCTGAATGTCAGCTAGTCAAGCTTTAATTACAAATACTTCCTCAGATGAATATGCAATAGAAACTCAACCAGATTTAAAAGTACATGACAACATATGGTCCATGCAGAATATGATTATATATTATGCAGAGTATTGTTCTATAACTCCATTAGACTCAAGGAAAGTCAGTGTGATTCAGTTTCATTTTGAGGATTTGGATGTTCTCTTACACTGGGTCTATAAACAAGGCATATCTGATAATAGGACACAAATATTGCATCCCCATAGGCTATAAGGAGGTCATTGTTGGTAGCAACTGTAAACAGAATAGCAATGAAGTGGAACAGGGTCTGCACTATTTAGAATACGGGAATAGTTATATTCAGTATCACTTAATGTCTATAGTGAGCAAGCTAAAAGGTCATGGTTTGAGTACCAGGAGCAGAGCTTCATGACAAACTAAGTTAACCAAATGTACAGATGCATTTTTTTTTGCTCTATTTTGGGGCTTTTCAGACCCATCTTGTCTATCATGGTTTTGTGAACCAATATTAGGACATAACTATAGTGAATCCCAACACAGGTACATTATAAGGGGGTCATTGTTGGTAGCTGTATAACAGCAAGTAACTGTAAACTGTAACATCAGCCCTAGCTGATGTAGATGCAGAGTTTGACCAGCTTGTCTATAGTATTAGAAAAGGTAGACCTTAACAGTACTGTATAACGGGGGGGGGGGGGACTAAGCTTCGCCAACACGGATCCAACAGAAAGAACAAATGTATCAAGCTCTAGGCTCTATTCCTCAATATTTTTTTGCTGTCTCTGTTTTGGAGCTATTCAGGCCTACCCCTCCATCATTGTTTTGTGAATCAGACAAGCTACCTGCGTAGGTTATGTAGCAGACAATGAGAGACGATTCAGCATTGTGTCTCTGCCAACATAAGGTGTCTAACGTTATTTTTAGATGTAGATTCCTCTGGTTTTCCTCCCATGTGCTGATGCGGCAACTGACAATTACTTTGATACAATACAAAGGCACATTGTGCTCACTGAGGTGGAAAAGCAGAGAGGGAATTGGCTAATTAAATATATCCTGTGTTGAACGGTCAAGAGGGTCTCGGCTCTCTTTCCAGCCCTTGTCACACAAGAGTCAATTAAGTGAGCTCTCTATAAAAACCATCAGTATGAACCGAAGCAGACTGAGTGGGAAGAGGTACTGGAAGAGTTGCCCTCGTTCTGAAGACACACACACACAAACATGACAGATACATTAACAGTGTTTATTGTTCGGAATCGCTGCATTTGGAAGCCTTGAGGAGATGCTGTCTTTCATTCCTCTCGTCTTTGATCAAAGAAAACGGTGTAAAATTATTATTTTTAAAGGGTCCTCCAAGGTGATGTTGGGCTGCCCCGTGTTGTCATTGTACTGCTCATTAGTCTCCTCACCTAGTTATCGCTAGAGAAATGCACAACTGCAAAAAAAAAAAACATTTTCAGGAATAATTTTCTTCCTATTTGGACCTATGATTTGGACGTAGTTCAACTGTTTGTTTTTTTCATATCAGGATGCCTTAGAAAAGGTAGAAGGTAGAAAAGGAAGGGATCAAAACCTACCTTGAGAGAATAAAAGGTTGTAACTCTCAAATGTGATTTGTATCTAATCTAAGGGGTGAACACTGGCTGAGTGTGCGACCGTGTGAGTGTGTTTGTCAATCAGGGAGCTCATATGTAATCACAAGATTGAAAATGTGTTGCGTGTGAGATTAGGCACACACTATTTCTGGAGAGCACACACACACCAATTTAAGAAAGGGGACCCATTCAAACTCATTCACATTTCATAGACATTTCTGCCCATCCTCACTGACTCTCTGGAGATCTCAGTGCCCCCAAAACTGACACAGTAGGCCGGTTTCACGGACACATATTAAGCCCAATCCGGGACTAGGACACATTTTCAATGGAGACTGATTTTGTATTTTTTTTTACATTTGTGTCTTGGAAACCAGCCCAGTGAGTATAAGGCATTGATACCCCGTTTGACTCTCCAACCCCTGCAAATGTTTTCAGTTTTCTCCCAACTCCCATTGTAGATAGTTCATTATTAGATAACATCACATACGTGCAGACAGAGCCATTCAGAGCTCTCCGATATCAATTTCAGATTGGATGTTCCGGGCATGTGCCGAAATGAATTCGTTCTGTATTATTTTTAGATTAACTGGGACGGGTGGTGTGTGTGAGATTACCTGCCCTGTGTAAAGGGTGAGATCCATTGGTATATAGTCAGAGGAACCTACCTCAGTTATTTTAGTCAATGAGGCATCGGATAGAGTTCCTGCTGCAGTCAACCAGCCCTAATGTTGTCTCTGCCTAAGTGCATCTTCAAGCTCATTCCCCCTACGAATGATTCCTGAACCTTTGATGATCGCTCTTTGTGAATCAGTGTCATTACTGGGGTTAAAGGATATGGGTAAAAAAAATAATGATATTTATAGCAGGTGGAATTAATATGATCGCTTTCTTTGCTGTAAGGGCACTCCAAGATAATATTGGCATCTTTTTATTTCTCTCTTTCCTCCCCTCTTTGAGCATGCTTATTACTCTTCACATCTATAATTCGTCTCGTTCTCTCATTTTCTCGTCTGATACATTTCTCTTCCTGCTCTTACGACTACATTGTCAGCTTCCTCTCATCCTATCCTAACCCCTCCTTCATCCCCCCTCTCTGTCCCTCTCCAAACCTTCAGCTACTTCCACTACTGCCCTCCTATGCTCCTCCCTCTCCCATCCCTCTCTCTCACTCCTCTCCTCTGCTCTTCCCTTCCTCCCTCTCTCTTCCTACCGCTCACTAATATGGCATCGGAGTGTATCTGCGTGTCCCCTGTGACTCATTAGTTTGCCCATTGGCCTGGGTGCCACCCCCGGACAAGAACCCGTGAAAATGCCATGCCCGCAGTGAAAGGTTTGAGCATACAGTAGTGCCAACCCTCCCCTGGGCAAGGATGGTACCACCACATCAGTAGGCATGAGATGCTCAAGAATAAATCTTGCTCTGGATTCTGTGCTACTGTTCTCCCAAAAATAAAAAGCCATAGCATAGCAGACACACATTACAATGTTAAACACACTACTTGTATGTTAACTGTTAATTGGTGACTTGTACTCCCACAGATGTCCACTAAGACGTATGATAGTACAAGATGGTGTGATGGCATGAAGTCAGTCAATTTTAACATTCTACTGGAAACAATCTGAATTAGCATCTGTGTGCTCAGTATCTATATTTTATGATATATACAAGCCATTAGGAACACCTGCTCTTTGCATGGTATAGACTGACCCGGTGAATCCAGGTGAAAGCTTTGATCTCTTATTGACGTCACTTAAATCCTCTTCAATCAGTGTAGATGATGTCAGGACCCGGTTTCGAACCTGGGTCTCCGGAGTGAAAAACAGTCACTTAACCAACTGAGCCACGAATAGACAGCAGAACCCAGAAGATGAGGCAGACACAGCAGTACTTAAGACGGTGTATTTAATAAAGAAAAACTCCTAAAATAAAAAATGGCAAATCCAAAAGGTGGTAGGTAAAACACAAAAAACCTAAAAAGAAACTCACTAAAACTAAACAAAAACAAAAAACAGAATACTACAAGAACTTCACCCGGAATCGACAAGAGCACACAGAACACTAGGGCAGGGTGCCAACATACAAACACAGAGCACAGAACTGAGGGAAACAAAGGGTTTAAATACAATCAGGGAAAACGAGACACAGGTGCAAACAATAATGGGGATCAAGGGAAAAACACAGGGACAAAAAGCACAATGGGGACATCTACTGACAAAAACACGGAACAACCCTGGCCAAATCCTGACAGAATCCCCCCCCTAGGAACGGCTCCTGACGTTCCTACCAGCTCTCTCAGGGTGGAGGACCCTGAACTGACGAATGAGGTCAGGGTCCAGGATGTCTTTGGCAGGAACCCAGGAGCGCTCCTCAGGACCGTAGCCTTCCCAGTCCACCAGATACTGCCAGGACCGCTGCACCCGGCGGGAATCCAGTATCCGGTGGACGGTATAAGCCGGCTGGCCTCCAATGACACGAGGCGGAGGGGGAGGTCTGTCTGCCGGGACAAGGGGAGAAAAAACAACAGGTTTTAACAAAGACACATGAAATGTGGGATTAATCTTAAGGGATCTGGGTAAGTGTAGGCGATAAGAAACTGGGTTAACTCTCCTGGCAACCTTGAAGGGACCGATGTATTTTGGGACAGCTTGCGAGACTCCACCCGTAGAGGTAAGTCTCTTGTGGAGAGCCAGACTCTCTGGCCGGGGCGCAGGGTAGGCCCGGGACGGCGACGTCTGTTGGCTTGTTGTTGATACCTCTGTGAGGAACGCATCAGATTAAGACGGGTCTTCCTCCACATAAACCGACAGCGTCTGACGAATCTCAAGGCTGAAGGCACTCTGACTTCTGCCTCCTGGTCCGGGAACAATGGAGGAGCATAGCCAAACTGACACTCGTGCGGGGACATACCAGTGGAGGAGGAGCGCAAGGTGTTGTGCGCGTATTCGGCCCAAACAATAAAGGATGACCATGTGGACGGGTTGTCACGAGTCATACATCGGAGGGTGGTTTCCAGCTCTTGATTCATCCTCTCTGTTTGGCCGTTGGACTCCGGATGGTACCCTGAAGATAGACTGGCAGAAGCCCCCATGAGTTGGCAGAAGGCCTTCCAAAACCTTGAGGCGAACTGGGGACCTCTGTCAGAAACCACATCTTGAGGAATGCCGAAGACTCGGAACACATGATTAATTACCAACTCAGCCGTTTCCTTGGCAGAAGGTAACTTAGTCAGAGGGACGAACCTGGCCGCCTTTGAAAACCTGTCGATTATGACTAGGATAGTAGTATTGCCATGGGATGGAGGAAGTCCAGTAATAAAGTCCAATGATATATGGGACCAGGGTCTGTGGGGAACAGGTAAAGGGTGAAGGAGTCCTTGAGGGCGGAGGTGAGAAGATTTGCCCTGGCAGCACACGGGGCAGGCATTGACGAAAGTGGCAACGTCTTCTCTTATGGTAGGCCACCAGAACTTACGCTGGATGAACTCCAAGGTGCGACCTACGCCCGGATGACAGGTGAGGCGAGAGGAGTGCCCCCACAGAAGGACCTGAGTCCTCACTGCCTTCGGGACAAACAACCGATTGGCAGGACCTCCTTTAGGGTCCGGTTCGCTAGCTTGAGCACGTCTCACGGTATCCTCAACTTGCCACGAGATCGGAGCCACAATCTTAGCAGCAGGAAGGACAGGCATGTCCGTGTCATCTCGAATGGCAGGAGCGTAGACTCGGGACAGGGCATCCGGTTTGAGATTCTTCGACCCGGGCCGATAGGTGAGGATAAACTGGAATCGATTGAAGAAAAGAGACCATCTAGCTTGTCTAGAGTTCAATCGCTTCGCCTGCTGGATATACTCCAGATTCTTGTGGTCCGTAAGCACTTGAAACGGGTGAGAAGCCCCCTCGAGCCAGTGTCTCCATTCCTTCAATGCCATCTTAACCGCTAGGAGTTCACGATCCCCACATCGTAGTTCCTCTCAGTCGGGGTAAGCCGGTGTGAGAAGAAAGCGCACGGATGAAGCTTCTTGTCTTCACCCCTCTGAGACAGGACAGCTCCAACACCAACCTCTGATGCGTCTACCTCCACCACAAATGGTTCATCCGTAGTCGGTAGTATCAGGATGGGAGCAGAGAGGATGCGCTGCTTGAGTCCTTGGAAGGCCGTCTCAGCTTCTCTTCCCCAAGAAAACCTTGCATTGCCACCTTTGGTTAAAGCTGAGAGAGGAGCTGCCACCAAACTGAAGTTCTTGATGAACTTGCGGTAAAAGTTTGTGAAGCCCAGGAAACGCTGAACATCCTTAACGGATTTGGGGTGGGCCAATCCGCTACCGCCCCTACCTTCCTAGGGTCCATTTGGATTCGACCGGGTTCCACTACAAATCCCAGGAATTGTACTCGGGATGAATGGAATTCACATTTTTCCGGCTTAACGTACAGATGGCTGTCCAGGAGGCGTTTGAGTACTTGTCTGACATGCTTAGTGTGTTCTTGAAGGGAGCTCGAAAAGATGAGGATGTCATCCAAGTAAACGAACACAAATATGTTAAGCATATCCCTAAGCACATCGTTTATGAGCGCTTGGAACACCGCTGGGGCGTTGGTCAGGCCGAAGGGCATCACCAAGTATTCATAGTGACCAGTAGGCGTGTTGAAAGCGGTCTTCCACTCGTCACCAGGTCTGATCCGCACAAGATGGTATGCGTTCCGCAGGTCAAGCTTAGTGAAAACAACTGCTTCCTGGAGCAGCTCGAAGGCTGTGGCCATAAGGGGTAGCGGGTAACGGTTACGGACGGTTATGTCATTGAGTCCCCGGTAGTCGATGCAAGGACGTAACCCACCGTCTTTCTTGGCCACAAAGAAGAACCCTGCTCCCGCCGGGGAGGTGGATGGACGCATGAGGCCTGCTTCCAGAGAGTCCTTGATATAGGTATCCATAGCAGCTCGTTCGGGTGGAGATAGGGAAAAGATCCGACCCCTGGGGGGCAAGTGCCCGGAAACAGGTCGATGGGGCAATCGTAAGATCTATGGGGTGGTAGCATGGTGGCCCTCTGTTTGCTAAACACCAGTTTGAGGTCATGGTAACACTCGGGAACTCGGGTCAGATCGATGGATTCTAAAGACTCGGGAGTAGAACTCGGGGAATTCTGGAAAATACAAGTAGCTTGGCACGTAGGACCCCACTGCTTGATAGTGCCCACAGACCAGTCGATGTGAGGGTTATGGCTGTGAAGCCAGGGGTATCCAAGGACGAGAGGGAACTCGGAACAGGAGATCAAATGAAAGTTCATCAATTCCTGGTGTTGTGAAACTGAAAGTCTCAAGGAGGTAGTGACATGAGTGACAAGTCCAGATCCCAAAGGGCTTCCATCCAATGTAGTAACCCTCATGGGGTCACTTAGAGGTTCAGAGGGAACGCCATTCTTCTTCGCCCAGACACCATCCATGAAGTTACCTGCGGCTCCAGAGTCTACCAAGGCTTGAAGGTGAAGCTTGTGGTTGTCCCAGGAGAGGGTGACTGGAATGAGCAGACGGGAGTTGGACGGATGGGAGGAGGTTATGTTTCCCGTTACAGTTCCCCCGGTCTGTACGGGACAGAGAGTTTCCCTGGAGCCTGGGACACGTGGAACGGAAATGGCCCGGTTTGCCGCAATATAGACAGCGTCGCTCCCTCATCCGGCGGTCTCTCTCAGCCTGGGAGATGCGTCCAATCTGCATGGGTTCCGGTGGAGCCAGTGATGATAAAGGTGGGGACTCGGAGCTGGGACTGATAGGGGCTAGAGGTCTACGGTTGAGTTCTCTCTCTCTCAGACGCTGGTCAATGCGTGAGGCCAACTTGATCAGGGACTCGAGATTGTCCGGTGGTTCCCGAGTGGCCAGTTCATCTTGGATAGTGTCGGAAAGGCCTTTCAGAAAGCACACCGTGAGCGCCTCGTTGTTCCAGCCACTCGCTGCTGCCACCGTGCGGAACTGGATGGCATAGTCCGTCACGCTGCGCCAACCTTGATGGAGAGTCAGGAGCTGTTTGGCTGAGTCAGAACCACTGCTTGGGCCTTGAAACACTCGTTTGAATTCCTCAGCAAAGGCAGAGTAGCTGGCACAGCAGGAACTATGGGCATCCCACACAGCAGTAGCCCAGGCCAGGGCTTTTTCCGACAGCAGGGTGATGATATATGCGATCTTAGACCGGTCGGTGGGAAATGACGAGGGTTGCAGCTCAAAGAAGAGAGAACATTGAGTGAGAAACCCTTTACAAGCACTTGGATCACCTGAGAACCGTTGGGGAGGTGGAAGACGAGGTTCAGCCAGGGGGTTAACTGCCATGGGTACGTGAACTTGAGGTACTGGGACGGGAACTGTTGCCGGGGTAAGTCGATCAGATACTTGCTTAATGGAAGTCAGCATCTCCGACAGAAGATGAGAATGTCTAGCCATTAAGGCCTCTTGCTGAACCAGGGCGGCTTCGTGGCGTTGGACAGTCTCCTGGTGGTGGGACAGCGTGGCAAAAAGGTCCTGGGAACTGGCTGCCTCTGGGTTCATTTTTGGCTCTGTGTTTCTGTCAGGACCCGGTTTCGAACCTGGGTCTCCGGAGTGAGAAACAGTCACTTAACCAACTGAGCCACGAATAGACAGCAGAACCCAGAAGATGAGGCAGACACAGCAGTACTTAAGACGGTGTATTTAATAAAGAAAAACTCCTAAAATAAAAAATGGCAAATCCAAAAGGTGGTAGGTAAAACACAAAAAACCTAAAAAGAAACTCACTAAAACTAAACAAAAACAAAAAACAGAATACTACAAGAACTTCACCCGGAATCGACAAGAGCACACAGAACACTAGGGCAGGGTGCCAACATACAAACACAGAGCACAGAACTGAGGGAAACAAAGGGTTTAAATACAATCAGGGGAAACGAGACACAGGTGCAAACAATAATGGGGATCAAGGGAAAAACACAGGGACAAAAAGCACAATGGGGACATCTACTGACAAAAACACGGAACAACCCTGGCCAAATCCTGACAGATGAGTTAAAGGTTAAAGAAGACATGGATTGAGACATGGATTGTGTGTGTGTGCCATTCAGAGGGTGAATTGGCAAGACAAAGGATTTAAGTTCCTTTGAACAGGGTATGGTAGTAGGTTCCAGGTGCACCAGTTTGAGTATGTCAATAGCTGCAATGCTACTGGGTGGTCTACCACCTAAAGGACATCCAAATTGACACAACTGTGTGAAGCATTGGAGTCAACATGGGCTTGTAGAGTCTATGCCCTGATGAATTCAGGCTGTTCTGAGGTCAAAAGGGGTTGCAACTCAATATTAGGAAAGTGTTCCTAATGTTTAATACACTCTCTATATCTATCTATAAACAGGTAACTGCCAAAATAAAGGAAACACTTGAGTAAATGAGGGATACAAAGTATATTGAAAGCAAGTGCTTCCACACAGGTATGGTCCCTGAGTTAATTAAGCAATTAAAACATCCCATCATGCTTAGGGTTATGTATACAAATGCCCAGTTGCCCATTATTGTGGCTACCGTGTCTTGAAGAAGAGATCTCAGTGCATTTGAAAGAGGGGTCTCAAACGAGCATAGGGGGTTTAAAGGGTGTGTGTGTCTCAATCACCAGATCTCAACCCAGTTGAACACTTATGGGAGATTCTGGAGCAGCGCATGAGACAGCGTTTTCCACCACCATCAACAAAACATCAAATTATGGGAATTTATCATGGAAGGCAGGTGACCATCCCTCCATTAGAGTTCCAGACACTTGTAGAATCTATGCAAAGGTGCGTTGAAGCTGTTCTGGCAGCCGACGCCCTATTAAGACACTATGTGTTTCCTTTTCTTTTTTTGTAGTTACCTGTGTATCTTCACTATATAAGATAAACATTTGAACAGCAATTTGTTGTTGTTTCTGTATCTTAAAAAAAAAAAATCCTTAAAGGCAGCTTGGATTTCTCAGTAGGTTGATGGAGTGTCTGAGGGGTAGGCCTGACAGTCAGGAGAATAGACCTTCCAGTGACAGTTGACAGGAGCGATTGGAGCGTTGGTAATGATGAGACCAGGGTGTACAGCGCCTGTATGGTGTAGCAGTAGATATTTTATTACCTTTCAAGATGAACAGAACAGCTGCTCAGTGATCACTGCCCGAGGTCAACTGCATAGGGGCAGTTAGATACACTGAGTATACCAAACATCTTGTGTCTTGCCCATTCACCCTCTGAATGGCACATATACACAATTCATCTCTAAATTGTCCCAAGGCTTAGAAATACTTCTTTAACCCCTACTCACAGCTGCTTCATCTACTCTGATTGAAGTGGATTTAACAAGTGACATCTATAATGGATCATAGCTTTCACCTGGTCAGTCTGTTTTTAATGTTTTGTATACTCAGTGTATATTACGGTCATTATGTACACATAGTATAAATATGGAAAAGTTCCATGATGTGGTAACCATAGAATAAGGTGGGGATCAACCTTGGTCATAAAGACCTACAGGATATGCAGGCTTTGGTTGCCGCCCAGCAATAATACACCTGAGATGACTAGGTGATTAGTAGAATCATATGTTTTAGTGTAGGGCTGGAACAAAAATGCACACTGGGTAGTAGCTTAGTATAGTTGGTGAGCAGACCGCTGAAGTAAATAAATGGAAAAGGAATGGTTTCTATAATGAAGATAGCAATCTACACTAAACTAAACAAAAACTAAACAAAAATACAAACGCAACATGTAAAGTGTTGGTCTCAGAACTCTCAGAACTCCGTATGTTCCATACGCACAAAAAGCTTATTTCTCTCAAATGTTGTGCACACATTTGTTTACATCCCTGTTGGTGAGCCTTTCTCCTTTGCCAAGATAATCCGTCCACCTGACAGGTGTGGTATATCAAGAAACTGATTAAACAACATGATAGTGGGGCGGCAGGTATCCTAGTGGTTAGAGCTTTGGACTAGTAACCGAAAGGTTGCAAGATCGAATCCACAAGCTGACAAGGTACAAATCTGGTGTTCTGCCCCTGAACAAGGCAGTTAACCCACTGTTCCTAAGCAGTCATTGAAAATAAGAATTTGGTCTTAACTGACTTGCCTGATAAAGGACTTGTTAAATAAAGGTAAACCATTTTTTTAATATATATAAATAAGGTACTGAGGAGTATTTATGTCTGTAATAAAGCTCTTTTGTGGGGAAAAACTCATTCTGATTGGCTGGGCTGCCCAGTCATGTGAAATCCATAGATTAGGGCCTAATACATTTATTTCAATTGACTGATTTCCTTATATGAACTGCAACTCAGTAAAATCTTTGAAATTGTTGCATGTTGCGTTTTATATTTTTGGTTCAGTATATTTTTTGTTCAGTATATTGTAGCATGGTCTTTGTGGCTGTATGAGTTGTGGTACCTGAGTTTGACTAGTTAGACCAGGTGAGGTCCCCATGACAAAAGACAGTTAGTTGGGATGATAACCACTTACTCCCAACACAGGGATGAATCTCTCACCAAGTCCCAAATGACATGTCAGTAAAATGAACTTCTGAGCTGACTTGACCTCTCAAGGTGAGTGCTACATGAGAGGTGAATAGACACATGGATGGATGGTGGTTATGGACAGGGCAATCTGTTAGCTTCTAAAGCCAAGACGAATGGCCCTATTAGAGCAGGCCAATGTGTCTTCTGTTTGCCTCATGTCATCCCTCCCTGCAGCAGCTGTGTCCTGAGCCTACGTTACCCATGTAGGAGCATCAGCACAGAGGGAAAGATGTTATGTCACCTCAAACTGCCAGGTCATAGCAAGATCAGAAAATTGGGGCTGTCGAGAGAAATGTCTTCCTCTCGCCTTCACTCTCGCTCTCTCTCTCTCCCACTCACTCTTCCACTCCTACTCCGTCTATCTGTTTTCAGTTATCATGGTCTTGGTGAGAGGGGCTGCTGTTTGTGTGGGAGATGAAGCCTCAGGACACGGGAGCCATATCCCACTCATGTGATTAGCTCAAGAGAGCTGTAAACCAAATTAAACAATGTCCAGCAGATAATCCTGCTGGCCAGTATCCAGAATGTGTGTCTGTGTATGGCTGAAGGTTGTTCTACTTCTGTTAAGTTTTGCAGAAGTCTCATGCAGATTTCCCTGGATTCATCTGAGTTTGGTGGCATACTTGAAAGTCATTGTGACCAAAACCTTTCTTTGGCTTGCTGAATGAGGCAGGCACTTTCCACATTATTCCGAGGTGCTGAGGTGCTTTGTGATCTGTGAGTTCTGTCTCGCTGTCACGCCTTGGTCTTAGTATTTTGTGTTTTCGTTAATTAGTTGTTCAGGCCAGGGTGTGACATGGGTTTATGTTGTTGTATTTCGTAGTGGGGTTTTTAGTTATTGGGATTGCTGCTGAGTAGGGGTGTTGCATAGGTTTGGCTGCCTGAGGCGGTTCTCAATCAGAGTCAGGTGATTCTCGTTGTCTCTGATTGGGAACCGTATTTAGGTAGCCTGGGTTTCACTTTGTATTTCGTGGGTGATTGTTCCTGTCTCTGTGTTAGTGTTCACCAGACAGGCTGTATAGGTTTTTTCACGTTCCGTTTGTTGTTTTTTGTATTTATAAGTTATTTTGTGTATCGTCATTTGTTCCATTAAAAACATGAGTAACCAACACGCTGCATTTCGGTCCGACTCTCTTTCGACAAACGAAGAACGCCGTTACAGAATCACCCACCACACACGTACCGAGCAGCGTGTTAACAGGCAGCTGGAGCAGCGAAGGGAGTACGTTATGGACAGCAGAGGCTTGGAGTATACGACGTGGGAAGAAATAGACAGGTGAGCGGCCGACCCAGAGAGAGTGCCGTAGCCCGCCTGGGATTCCCTGGAGCTGTGCGAAGAGGGCTATAGGAGAATGGAGTCGAAAAGAAAGACACGGCGGCGCAGAGCGAAACCCGAAAATCAGCCCCAAAAATTTCTTGGGGGGGCTCAGAGGGAGAGTGGCTGAGTCAGGAGACAGACCTGAGCCAACTCTCCCTGTTTATCGTGAGGAGCCAAGGAGGAGACCAGAACCGGTGTTGGAGGTGAGCGAAACAGAGACTGTGAAGGAGTTAATGGGGAAATTGGAGGAGAGAGTAATGAGGGAGTTGCTAGTTTGGTGCTTTAGGTACAAGATTCGTCCGACGGAGTGTGTCGGGGATTTAATGGCACCTGGGTCAGCGCTCCATACTAGTCCTGAGGTGCGTGTTAGTCGGCTGGTGAAAAATGTGCCAGCCTCACGCACTAAGCCTCCTGTGTACCTACCTAGCCTTGCACGTCCTGTGCCAGTCCTGCTCTCAGGCTCTCCAGTACACCTTCACGGTCCAGTCCATCCTGTGCCACCTTCACACACCAGTCCTCCGATGGCAGCTCCCCGCACCAGGCTTCCTGTGCGTGTCCTCGATCCAGTACCACCAGTTCCAGTACCACGCACCAGGCCTTCAGTGCGCCTCGCCTGTTCAGCGCAGCCAGCGCTTTCTCCCTCTCCTGCGCTGTCGGAGTCTCCCGCCTGTTCAGCGCTATCAGAGCCTTTCTACTCTCCAGCGCTGCCGGAGCCTCCTGCCTGTTCGGAGCAGCCAGAGCTGCCAGTCTGCATGGAGCAGCCAGAGCTGCCAGTCTGCATGGAGCAGCTAGAGCTGCCAGTCTGCATGGAGCAGCCAGAGCTGCCAGTCTGCATGGAGCAGCTAGAGCTGCCAGTCTGCATGGAGCAGCCAGAGCTGTCAGTCTGCTTGGAGCAGCCAGAGCTGCCAGTCTGCATGGAGCTGCCAGTCTGCATGGAGCTGCCAGTCTGCAAGGAGAAGCCAGTCTGCAAGGAGCTGCCAGTCGACAAGGAGCTGCCAAAGCTGTTAGTCTGCATGGAACAGTCAGAGCTGTCAGTCTGCAAGAAGCCGCCAGAGCTGTCAATCTGCATGGAGCAGCCAGAGCCGTCAGTCAGCATGAAGCAGCCAGAGCCGTCAGTCTGCCAAGATCTGCCAGTCAGCCAGACTCTTCCAGATCCGCCAGTCAGCCAGACTCTTCCAGATCCGCCAGTCAGCCAGACTCTTCCAGATCCGCCAGTCAGCCAGACTCTTCCAGATCCGCCAGTCAGCCAGATCCGCCAGTCAGCCAGACTCTTCCAGATCCGCCTGTCAGCCAGACTCTTCCAGATCCGCCTGTCAGCCAGACTCTTCCAGATCCGCCAGTCAGCCAGACTCTTCCAGATCCGCAAGTCAGCCAGACTCTTCCAGATCTGCCAGTCAGCCAGACTCTTCCAGATCTGCCAGTCAACCAGACTCTTCCAGATCCGCAAGTCAACCAGACTCTTCCAGATCCGCTAGTCAACCAGACTCTTCCAGATCTGCCAGTGAGCCAGGATCTGCCGGATTCAACTGCCTGGCGGGCTTCATCTCAGTACTGGGCTTCCTCTCAGTGCTGGGCTTTCTCTCAGTACTGGGCTGCCCCTCAGTCCCGAGCTGCCCCTCAGTCCCGAGCTGCCCCTCAGTCCCGAGCTTCCCCTCAGTCCTGAGCTGCCTCAGTCCCGAGCTGCCCCTCAGTCACGAGCTGCTCCTCAGTTCAGTGGGGTTCTGGGTGAGGACTATTAGGCCATGGTCGGCGACGAGGGTGGATCATCCCAGGACGCGAAGGGGAGGAACTATGACATTTATGGAGTGGGGACCACGTCCCGAGCCGGAACCGCTGCCATGGACAGACGCCCACCCGGACCCTCCCTATGGTTTTGAGGTGCGTCCGGGAGTCCGCACCTTGGGGGGGGGGGTTCTGTCACGCCTTGGTCTTAGTATTTTGTGTTTTCGTTAATTAGTTGGTCAGGCCAGGGTGTGACATGGGTTTATGTTGTTGTATTTCGTAGTGGGTTTTTTTAGTTATTGGGATTGCGGCTGAGTAGGGGTGTTGCATAGGTTTGGCTGCCTGAGGCGGTTCTCAATCAGAGTCAGGTGATTCTCGTTGTCTGATTGGGAACCGTATTTAGGTAGCCTGGGTTTCACTTTGTATTTTGTGGGTGATTGTTCCTGTCTCTGTGTTAGTGTTCACCAGACAGGCTGTATAGGTTTTTTCACGTTCCGTTTGTTGTTTTTTGTATTTATAAGTTATTTCGTGTATCGTCATTTGTTCCATTAAAAACATGAGTAACCAACACGCTGCATTTCGGTCCGACTCTCTTTCGACAAACGAAGAACGCCGTTACACTCGCAAAGCAGTCTCAGGTGATTGTAGTTCACCCCAAACAAAGGTCTCGGAGGCAGCTTCCTCTATCCGATCCCAGACTTTATTCTGGGATGGAGATATTACCGTGTCTTCTGACAGACGAAAGACCTACACTCAACCAAATGGGGTTAGGAGGAAGAGAGTGGGGGAGGTGGAGGGGCTCACCCTAACAAATATAGAGCACGTCATACATTTAGTTCTTGGTCTCGCTCGTCAAAGCGCCCCCTGGCACCCTATTTCATCATAATGCCTCGTCGCCCATGGAAAAAAGGGAAGATGTACTTTCTGCTATTTTTCTTTTAAGGGGATTTCTTTGTATACAATGTCTGTGCTGCTGTGTTGCTGCTTTTAAATGATTGTTTTTGCCATCTTTATTTCATCAGTTATTTCATCACAAGCTGCCATTTTGACTTTATGTGCAAATGGTCTGACAGTCACATTGCAGCTTCTCATCAAGAGTTAGGAGACATTACAAGTTATTGTGTAGTGTATTGTAACTGGAGAAAATGTGGCTTTTTAACACAGTTACACATTTTTATATTTGTGTCACATGGCATATCCTTGCTAATTTACACACACACACACACAAAACATTTGCTATATGCCCTCACACTTTACAGTAGCTTTTGGCTGTCATAGTGTACTGTTGGCTATCGTTTATCCCTAGCCTCCATCTGACATCTCACAAGCCTGTCTCCATCTCTGAATTAGAATCTCTCTCGCTCTCTCTCTCTCTCTCTTTCTCTTCCTCTGCTCAAATGCCTGTCTCTGCCATGCAATCACAGGGCACTCTGTTCAGATGAGCGGGCCGGAGGATTGGTTTGTGGAGTTGACTGGGTTCCATATTATTGGAATGGAGTTTACTGCTGTAAAGCGCAGTGAGGAGTGGAGTCTAAACTCACTGTCTCACATTAGAAACCTATAGGCCATTAGTTTGTGCATGTGTACACTCCAACTACATATGTTCATATGCATATATGTAAGTAAAACAAATCAAATAAAGATGTGTGTATGCATGCACATTCTGTATAAGCATATTTTATTATGTTGTATTATGTTTGAGTTCCATTATGATGTAGGTAAAAAAGAGTTTAATACTTACCCCAGGACCAGAACTACTCCTTTGTGTCCCTGACACACACCCATCTCAGCCCTCACTCTGAGTTCATTTTGTGGCTCAGCGTTGATGAGCCATTGCCTAAATGAACCACATAGAGGAAACAGTCGTTTAACACAGCAGATGTCAGCTTGACTCTGTACTTACAACCCCCCAATCCCCTTTTTATTCCATTCTGCTGATTCTTCTCCCCCCCCTCTCTCTCTCTCCCTCTCACAGAAAACATGTTGTCTCTTCTATCTGTCTTTCTTAATCTATCCCTCTAATTACTGCTGGAGCCTCACCTGCTGTCTGGTCGGGCTGAATGAGCTTGTAGCGTAGCCCTTTGTTTTCAGTCTTCAATGCACTTGAATATTCTCACTGCATGGTAAAACTGAGCTAAACAAGGGGGACTCGAGCTGAATACAAATGCAGAATGAAAGAGATTTGAATTGAATGTTCTGCCTGTTGTTGCTCTGATCATCATATATCCTCTCTAATCACAGAGATATTTACAGAATAGCTCCCAGCATGCAGTGGGGTGTATAGTGTTCCTTCTTCATGCACTTGGAAGGAACAGTGCCCTGCAGCCATTGTTTTGGAAGATTTCCTCCCCAGATCTTGGCATATTTGTTTTTTGTGATGTGATTAAAATGATTCATCTGAATTCAGCATTATTCAAGTTGCTCGAGGGAAAGAGAGAAGAAAGAGAGACAAAGTATTTGAGGGAAGTAAGTAGAGTAGAGTATCGGAGATAGACAAGTGTAAATTCAATTTCATTGGCTGAGAGCATACAGCAGATTATTGGTGTAATATATTCCTGATTCTTATAGCTGTACAGTATCCACAATATACAGTACAAGTCAAAGGTTTGGACACACCTACTCATTCAAGGGATTTTCTTTATTTGTACTATTTTCTACATTGTAGAATAATAGTGAAGACATCAAAACTATGAAATAACACATCATGTCGTAACCAAAAAGTGTTAAACAAATAAAAATATATTTTAGATTCATCAAAGTAGTCACCCTTTGCCTTGATGACAGTTTTGCACACTCCTGGCGTTCTCTTAACCAGCTTCGCCTGGAATGCTTTTCCAACAGTCGTCTTGAAGAAGTTTCCATATGCTGAGCATTTGTTGGCTGCTTTTCCTTCACTCTGCAGTCCAGCTCATCCCAAACCCTGGCTACTTTGAAGAATCTCAAATATAAAATATATTTTGATTTGATTAACACATTTTGGATAATACATGATTCCATGTGTTATTTCATAGTTTTGATGTCTTCACTATTATCTTACTGTCACGGTCGTCCTCCTCATCTGAAGAGGAGAGGCGAGAAGGATCGGAGGACCAAAATGCGGCATGATATGTGTTCATGTTGAATGTTTTAATAAAGAAAGAACTGAACACAGAAACACTATACAAAAAGAGGAACCCAGGCTACCTAAAAACAGTGCAACCCAGGCTACCTAAGTATGATTCTCAATCAGAGACAACTAATGACACCTGCCTCTGATTGAGAACCATACTAGGCCGAAACATAGAAATCCCACCCAACTCACGCCCCGACCATACTAAATAAATACAAAACAAAGGAAATAAAGGTCAGAACGTGACACCTACAGTGTAGAAAATAGTCCAAATAAAGAAAAAACCCTGGAAGGAGTAGGTGTGTCCAAACTCTTGACAGGTACTGTACGTATTATTGTTTAAGCTACAGATGCCAGTTAAGTTGGTGAATGCCAGAAGAACAATGATTAAAACCTATAGGCACAGATACCTAAATACCCGCTCAAGTACCATTAAAACCTCTTAGATGTCATGTCCCCTATTTGGGGGACATTGACCGGTTCTGGACCGGTTCAAACTGACATTTTGGTGTACAAAGTGCTCTGTGAACATTGTATGGTCCCGTGTCTTATAGTGCAAGAAATCCCAATCTCTGCTCTCTGCTCCCAATCTCCCAGCAGGTTTCAGACCCCACATTTGCATAGGGAGTGACGTGTAACATTTTGGGTCCTATCCAGACAAAGGAACGGTGAAACTGTGAAACTCACAATTGCAATAGCACATATGAAACTGAGACCCCCCCACACACACACACACACACGCAAAACAAAATATCATTTTTGGGGGGAAATTCATTATTTAAATGTAATCTGGCAGATGCAACAATGCTAGTTTCATCTCTCTGTGATATCCTCAGCCGGATTTAGAGCTCTCAACATCATAGAATTCAATGAAATTAAGACTTGTTTCTCGAAATCCCTTCATGCTTAAAGGTGAAGTTTTAACGAGTCTGCCGACATTTGAATGGTGTCTCTGTGCAGTTCAGTGGACTTTTAGGAGAAAATTCTCTGCCGGTGGTTATATGAAATACTGACAATTGTCACGTCCTGACCTTAGTTCCTTTTTTATGTCTCTATTCTATGTGTTTGGCCTGGTATGGTATGGTTCCCGTTGTCTCTGATTGAGAACCATACTTAGGCAGCCTGTTTTCCCACTATGGGTTGTGGGTAGTTGTTTTCTGTTTTGTGTGTATCACCTGACAGAGCTGTTTCGTTCTCCCTCGTTGTTATTTTGTTTAGTGTTCAGTTTTGATTAAATGCACAACATGTACACTTACCATGCTGCACCTTGGTCCTCTCCTTCTTCCACCTACGACGACCGTTACTGTCAGGGTTTACCAGAATTGGACCCAGAAGCAGACCAGGACAAGGTGAGTATAAAGATGGTGAGTATTTATTAATCAATGAGAACGTGGAGGTAGATAGTTCTGGGTGGAGGAGCGGGCAGCGGAGGTGGGTTGATGGGAGTGAATAGGCAGTTCCAATGGATAACAACACACTGGCGACGAGCAGACAGGGATAGGGTATGGGTTCCGGGTGAATGGTTGTAGACAAAACAAACGGCGGTAAGTTAAAGGCAAGCAAGACGTACAAAACAATAAAACAAAACAAACTCTATAAACTGGAGGCTGGTTCGTGGGCACAACATACTGTTCATGGCTAACGATCCGTCAGGGAATGGATGTCAGGTCAGAGCAATTGAAGGGGAGAGGTGATGATCAGGACAGGTGTGCAGATTACTGATGGGATACAGGTGCGGGTGAGCATCGATCTCCCAACAAGCTAATTCGCCCGGCAACCAGACAGGGTGCGTTCCAGGACACCGGAAACACACTCCAAGACAGAAACACAGGCAAACACAGACTCAGGAAGCGGGATTCGTGACAGTACCCCCACTCCGACGAATGCCACTGGGTGGACTACCTGGAGCGCCAGGGTGGAGACGGTAGAAGTCACGAAGCAGGTCGTCATCAAGGATCTGACGCCGAGGAATCCAACTCCTCTGGACCATATCCTTCCCAATCCACGAGATATTGGAAACCTCGACCCCGCCGTCTGGAATCCATTATGCGGCGCACCGTGTAGGTAGGCAGGACCACCTCCGATCATCCGAGGAGGAGGAGGACGAGGAGGAGGGGGCAACAGAGGACTGAGGAGAATCGGCTTGAGGCAGGAGACATGAAAGGTGACCAAACTATCTAGGTCACTAGGCTCTGGATAGGAGATCAGCTCGTCCTTGAGTTGCTCTGACAACCCCTGGTAAAAAAACGCTTGTAGTGATTCCTCATTCCAACCACTCTCCACAGCCAATGTCCTGAATTCTATCACAAAGTCTGCCACACTGCGAGCTCCTTGGCGAAGAGAGAACAAACGTTTAGCTGCGTCCTTACCTCGGACTGGATGGTCAAAAAGCTTTCTCATCTCTGCCGTGAAACTCTGGTATGACGTCATGCATGTGTCCCGTCGTTCCCAAACAGCTGAAGCCCATTCCAGAGCTCTACCACGCAGCAGCTCAATAACAAAAGCTATCCTAGCCTTATCTGTGGCGTAAGAGTAGGGCTGCAGATCAAAAACTAACCCACACTAAAAGAAATGAACGGCATCCTCCCAGATCTCCCTCGTACTTCTCCGGTGTCGGAACCTTGGGCTCACGGAAGGAACCCGCTCCCGAATCGGCAGGTGATATGGGTGAAACAGGTGGTGGATGATCCGCCGGCAACCTGAGCTGATCCTGGATACTCGTTAATCTATCCGATAAGTTCCGGATTGAACCCGCTATCTCGTGTAGCGCCGTGTTGTGTTGTCCCAACATCTTCTCCTGCTGGGTAATTGTATGGCAAACGGAGTCCAGGTCCGCTGGGTTCATCACTGGCCGGATCGTTCTGTCAGGGTTTACCAGAATTGGACCCAGAAGCAGACCAGGACAAGGTGAGTATAAAGATGGTGAGTATTTATTAATCAATGAGAACGTGGAGGTAGATAGTTCCGGGTGGAGGAGCGGGCAGCGGAGGTGGGTTGATGGGAGTGGATAGGCAGATCCAATGGATAACAACACACTGGCGACGAGCAGACAGGGATGGGGTATGGGTTCCGGGTGAATGGCTGTAGACAAAACAAACGGCGGTAAGTTAAAGGCAAGCAAGACGTACAAAACAATAAAACAAACTCTATAAACTGGAGGCTGGTTCGTGGGCACAACATACTGTTCATGGCTAACGATCCGTCAGGGAATGGATGTCAGGTCAGAGCAATTGAAGGGGAGAGGTGATGATCAGGACAGGTGTGCAGATTACTGATGGGATACAGGTGCGGGTGAGCATCGATCTCCCAACAAGCTAATTCGCCCGGCAACCAGACAGGGTGCGTTCCAGGACACCGGAAACACACTCCAAGACAGAAACACAGGCAAACACAGACTCAGGAAGCGGGATTCGTGACAGTACCCCCACTCCGACGAATGCCACTGGGTGGACTACCTGGAGCGCCAGGGTGGAGACGGTAGAAGTCACGAAGCAGGTCGTCATCAAGGATCTGACGCCGAGGAATCCAACTCCTCTCCTCTGGACCATATCCTTCCCAATCCACGAGATATTGGAAACCTCGACCCCGCCGTCTGGAATCCATTATGCGGCGCACCGTGTAGGCAGGACCACCTCCGATCATCCGAGGAGGAGGAGGACGAGGAGGAGGGGGCAACAGAGGACTGAGGAGAATCGGCTTGAGGCAGGAGACACGAAAGGTGACCAAACTATCTAGGTCACTAGGCTCTGGATAGGAGATCAGCTCGTCCTTGAGTTGCTCTGACAACCCCTGGTAAAAAAACGCTTGTAGTGATTCCTCATTCCAACCACTCTCCACAGCCAATGTCCTGAATTCTATCACAAAGTCTGCCACACTGCGAGCTCCTTGGCGAAGAGAGAACAAACGTTTAGCTGCGTCCTTACCTCGGACTGGATGGTCAAAAAGCTTTCTCATCTCTGCCGTGAAACTCTGGTATGACGTCATGCATGTGTCCCGTCGTTCCCAAACAGCTGAAGCCCATTCCAGAGCTCTACCACGCAGCAGCTCAATAACAAAAGCTATCCTAGCCTTATCTGTGGCGTAAGAGTAGGGCTGCAGATCAAAAACTAACCCACACTGTAAAAGAAATGAACGGCATCTTCCCAGATCTCCCTCGTACTTCTCCGGTGTCGGAACCTTGGGCTCACGGAAGGAACCCGCTCCCGAATCGGCAGGTGATATGGGTGAAACAGGTGGTGGATGATCCGCCGGCAACCTGAGCTGATCCTGGATACTCGTTAATCTATCCGATAAGTTCCGGATTGAACCCGCTATCTCGTGTAGCGCCGTGTTGTGTTGTCCCAACATCTTCTCCTGCTGGGTAATTGTATGGCAAACGGAGTCCAGGTCCGCTGGGTTCATCACTGGCCGGATCGTTCTGTCAGGGTTTACCAGAATTGGACCCAGAAGCAGACCAGGACAAGGTGAGTATAAAGATGGTGAGTATTTATTAATCAATGAGAACGTGGAGGTAGATAGTTCCGGGTGGAGGAGCGGGCAGCGGAGGTGGGTTGATGGGAGTGGATAGGCAGATCCAATGGATAACAACACACTGGCGACGAGCAGACAGGGATGGGGTATGGGTTCCGGGTGAATGGCTGTAGACAAAACAAACGGCGGTAAGTTAAAGGCAAGCAAGACGTACAAAACAATAAAACAAAACAAACTCTATAAACTGGAGGCTGGTTCGTGGGCACAACATACTGTTCATGGCTAACGATCCGGCAGGGAATGGATGTCAGGTCAGAGCTTTTGAAGGGGAGAGGTGATGATCAGGACAGGTGTGCAGATTACTGATGGGATACAGGTGCGGGTGAGCATCAATCTCACAACAAGCTAATTCGCCCGGCAACCAGACAGGGTGCGTTCCAGGACACCGGAAACACACTCCAGGACAGAAACACAGGCAAACACAGACTCAGGAAGCGGGATTCGTGACAGTTACACCAATATTGTACTGTCATTAATTTTACAGTTATAAGAAATGTGAAATCTTATAGTAAGTTGTATTATTACTATATTTAGAACGCATTTCATTAATTTCAAGCCCTATTGCCCCACTTTGTTAAATAATATTTGTACTATGTACTTGAGCTTGGGTCCTCAAAAGTGAGGCCCCCTCCCCAATTTAGAACTATTTTAAGAAAGGTCAGTTCCAGAACGATTGATTGTTGATGGCCGTCCCTTTAAAAATATTTATTTGGGGGTGTCTATTTAGGTAGAAATAAAAATGTCACCCTATCATTCAACTTTTTACTTTACTTTATTGAGATTCTTTTTTTTATAGGTACAGCATTTCAGTAAAAGTGCCTGGTTTTAGCCAGCTGGCTAATTTTCAACTGCAGTCCCTGGGCAGGTTATTAACTCAAGGCCAAGTTGTCGTATCGGGTTTTAAAAGGTACCGTCTAACCGTCTGTTGTTCTATTCACTGTTTACTTTCACATAGTTAAGGGATTTTGTTGGAGAGCACAAGAGATGAATCCTCTCTACAGCTCTGCTCTACTCCAGCGCATTTCAGGAATTTCTTTTGTCAGGACAAATTGGATTTCCATTTTGAAAGTACAACGGTCAAACCGGGCAACTGGAGAGCACTTATGTCAGTGTTTGAAACAACAATGTACCTGGGTGTGGTCTGTGGTTGGATATGGGCTGGCACGAGGGAGATAGGCAAGTCCCTACAAACCGAAATGATCTTTTATCCTTGTCATCTCCTCTGAGCTCATAGACTTTTATTTTGTATTTATTTACTTAACCCTTATTTAACCAGGTAAGTTGACTGACAACACATTCTCATTTACAGCAACGACCTGGAGAATAGTTATAGGGGAAAGGAGGGGGGATGAATGAGCCAATTGGAAGGGGGTAGTAAGTGGAGGGGCACAATTGCACAAAACTTTGGATTGTACACGATAGCGGGAAGTCTAGTCAAGTGCCACATAATTGATCTGATATCTACATATAATACTCAGATTACACATCACTTTAAGAATATCTCATTACATCTGTCGGGACTCAGGAGGCGGTCTGTGGCTGTGTCTCACTGTCTCAGGCCTATTTCATTATTCCCCGTGTCGAATGCCAGTAAGCTTCCCTGGTGAGGCGACTCGTCTCATTTCATAAAGAGAATGGAAAATGACAAGATTTGAGATCAGGCGGGCGGAACGACAATGCAGTTGACAACAGGGAGCTCATATTGTAACCAGAGAAATGTAGTATGGGAGTGTTTCCACTAGCACTCAGGTTCGATGGATGGACTCTGGGGTTGTCATGAATGTGCGCAAGTGCATAATGTATACACACATGTATACACTACACACACAAAGACACACACACACGTGGTGAATGGCATGGTATGTTCATGTTGTTTCAGACATAGAACACTCCACACCTCTCAGACCCAGGTGGGAACTTGTTTGCACCTAAATAGGGAATAAAAACAGTGTTAATATATTCAACCAGGCTTACAATTATGAGTCATAACACCTTTGAGCGAAGTGCATTTGAGTTGAATCAATGAGCACACCATCTGTGTAGGACCCGTGTGTAACCCTGTAAAACATCATAGTGTATCTTGTTGGATTCTGGGGTAAACTTTGAACATTGTAATACTCAGAGTATAGGATCATTAGTTACAAAGGAGACATGAGGGGTGCCATAATGAAGCTTGGGAGGGGCTGAGTGCAGGGGAAACATGTGACAGTACTGATAAGGGGAGAAACCGTTGAAGACTCATATCACTTAGTTCCCTGCATGGCAAGAATGATGCAATGTTTCGAGATAAGGAGGAGACTCCACCCAAAGTGGGGTATGATTACCACCACGGGAGAAGCCATGTCTTCGTCTGAATTACAGCTGTAATGACCCTTTGGGAAGAATTAAAATTGGTTATGCTTCTCTAGTGTCCGTGACTTATTAACTCTGAAAAATGTGAATCTAACCATCTAAAATAGAATATCTGAGAGCCAGATTTCCTTAACCGGTCTCCAACATTCAGGCAGACAGATCAATGGCAGGGACACAGCTAATTTGGAAGAAATAAATATTTTTAAAATATGGTTGCCTCCATCTGGCCTTGGTAGCGGCTGTGCTTTGATGTGAGGCGTGGTAGACCTTCCTCCCTCTGACATTCTAGCCTCTACTGCCATGCCTCTGTGGTGGTGAGGTCATTATTCACTGTGACGTGCACTGACTTGCATCACATTTTTTACCAGAAGTTTAATAACCTTTACTGGTTGAATCAACATTGTTTCAACGTAATTTGTCAATGTATTGTGATGTGGAATCAACGTGGAAAATACATTGGACTTGAAAAAATGGGATCAACCAGTACTGTTTTCATCTCATTTCAACCAGCGTTGTAAACATTGAAATTAGGGTAAAATTTCAACTTAAAAACATTCACTTAAACTGACTAACAAATTGTTAGCTCAATCTAATTTCAACATAATCATCAAAATGATGTGTAGTATATGTTGAAATTGCGTTGAAAATTCCACATAAAATCATCCTATATTGGGTAGTTGAAATTATGTAGAATTTCATATTTGATAAGACATTTTATTTGACAGTCCAGTTTTCAGCCCAACATGCAGCATAGAGAAGACCAGCAAGGGGGCCCTCATCAGCATTATACAGGCATTCCCTCGCTGTGAGCATTCCAATGAATGGAAAAAGCCACATTTTGGCAAGTATCCGGCCAGCAGCCTTCACCTGTCAGCGCCAACAGCTTTCACAGACTTAGAATTTGTACAAATACGAAAGGTATCCCACTTCATTACTTTCATACATTTGATGAACCAATTATGAACCAATTTATGTAATCTGACATTATTTGCAGCTTATTTTAGATGCAAATTGGCGCCAATAGACATTTTTGTGTGTTATTTCTTACATTATTAGTTCAGAAAGTTTTTTGCGTTTTTATATACAGACGGAAATTATTTTTTGATATCAGAGTGGCAGTAACTCATCAGTATTCTGACCAGAATTACGACTTATACAAATTGGATTGGATGCTAGGCAATTTAACTTATCCCTGAGGCTGCTCCAAGACGCCACTGGCGGAGAAGAGGTATTCGGATTGAACTTCTAGTTCGACTCAGGAGGCTTGCACACCATACACCGCTTCCGAGTATATTACTCGCTAATGTTCAGTCCCTGGACAATAAAGTAGATGAGCTCAGGGTGAGAATCTCCTTCCAGAGAGACATCAGGGACTGTAACAATCTGTTTCAAGGAATCATGGCTTTCTCTGGATATACTGTCTAGAGGTCGACCGATTATGCTGATACCGATACTGATTATCGGAGGATGGGGGGAAAGCCGATACCGATTAATCAGACGATTTTTATTGATTTAATGGTAATAATGACAATTACAAAAATACTGAATGAACACCTATTTTAAATATAATACATCAATAAAAATCCATTCAGCCTCAAATAAATAATGAAACATGTTCAATTTGGTTTAAATAATGCAAAAACAAAGTGTTGGAGAAGTAAAAGTGCAATATGTGCCAAGTAAAAAAGCTAACGTTTGAATTCCTTGCTCAGAACATGAGAACATATGAAAGTTGGTGGTTCCTTTTAACAGGAGACTTCAATATTCCACGGTAAGAGGTTTTAGGTTGTAGTTAATATGTAGTTAATATAGTATTTATAGGACTATTTCTCTCTATACCATTTCATATACCTTTGACTATTGGATGTTCTTATAGGCACTTTAGTATTGCCAGTGTAACAGTATAGCTTCCGTCCCTCTCCTCGCTCCTCCCTGGGCTCGAACCAGGAACACATCGACAACAGCCACACTCGAAGCAGCGTTACCCATGCAGAGCAAGGGGAACAACTACTCCAAGTCTCAGAGCGAGTGAAGTTTGAAACGCTATTAGTGCGCACCCCGCTAACTAGCTAGCCATTTCACATCAGTTACACCAGCCATTAGGCTGATAGGCTTGAAGTCATAAACAGCGCTGTGCTTGCGAAGAGCTGCTGGCAAAACTCACGAAAGTGCTGTTTGAATGAATGCTTACGAGCCTGCTGCTGCCTACCATCGCTCAGTCAGACTTCTATATCAAATCATAGACTTAATTATAACATAACACACAGAAATACGAGCCTTTGGTCATTAACATGGTCGAATCCGGAAACTATCATTTCAAAAACCAAACGTTTATTATTTCAGTGAAATACGAAACCGTTCAGTATTTTATCTAACGGGTGGCATCTCTAAGTCTAAATATTCTTGTTACATTGCACAACCTTCAATGTTATGTCATAATTACGTAAAATTCTGGCAAATTAGTTCGCAATGAGCCAGGCTGCCCAAACTGTTGCATATACCCTGACTCTACGTGCAAGAGAAGTGACACAATTTCACCTGGTTAATATTGGCTGCTAACCTGAATTTCTTTTAGCTAAATATGCAGGTTTAAAAATATATACTTCTGTGTATTGATTTTAAGAAAGGCATTGGTGTTTATGGTTAGGTACTGAAAGATTAGTGGAATCTGTGTGGGTAGCTGGACAGGTAGGGATGACTGACAGTGAAGGTGAACAGGTGGTCACGTGTCAGGTGAGAGAGGAATGGAAGAGACTGAGGCAGGAATTCCTTTAACCATAAAGTGGTATATTTACTGAGTAGTCTGTGCTGCATCACAAAGGAAACAAATAACATGTATCCGATCAAATTCCTCATCCCAAAGATCATATTATAACAATCATTCATGATTAACATAATTAGGGAAGTCAACAATCCAGTTCATTAAGAAGTCAATAGTAATCATCCGTGAGTCATTTAGGCTCGTAACTATTTATCATAAATCATCAAATAATACAAACAGTGAATTCAATCTACAATCCCTATTAGTTTGGTATCAAGTCGATCAGTTAGCAAACAATGACGTTTCTCATTTCACCCTTTCAATTGTCTTCATGTGTACATATAATTCATTTCATTACATATTAACCATATCGATTGCATAATTGGCCTATGAGGATCCGTAGGGCCAGGATCATTGACAATTCACATTACACAATATGTTTGAAGCGTGCGCTCCAAGCCGTGCTCCGTGGTAATAACTATAAGCAATAACTGATGGCCCACTCCCCCGATCGCCACAGATAGTTCAGATGAAAGGTAACAGAGTCGGTGGATTTACGTGGATTCATGGATGCACAGAACTTCTAGATCAGACGGAGTTAAGGAAGAGAAAGCAGCGAGATCAGGCGATGGCAATTTCCTCCTTTTATGGAGTTGAGATCTGTCTGACATTTCCACCTGACCTAATTAAAGCGCCCCTGGCCCAGCTGAGTAGGTGGCAATGAATTACAGGATTATTCTACCAACTCCATGGGTCTTTTCGTCCAACGATTGTGCTTTTTTCGCAAATGTGCTTTTGTTAAATCATCCCCCTGCGTTGCATCGATTATATGCAACGTAGGACACGCTAACCTAGTAATATCATCAACCATGTGTAGTTATAACTAGTGATGATGATTGATTGATTGTTTTTCATAAGATAAGCTTAATGCTAGCTAGCAACTTACCTTGGCTTACTGCATTCGCGTAACAGGCAGTCTCCTCGTGGAGTGCAATGAGAGGCAGGTGGTTATAGCGTTGGACTAGTCAACTGTAAGGTTGCAAGATTGGATCCCTCAGCTGACAAGGTGAAAATCTGTCGTTCTGCCCCTGAACAAGACAGTTAACCCACCGTTCCTAGACCGTCATTGAAAATAAATATGTGTTCTTAACTGACTTGCCTAGTTAAATAAAGGTATATATATAAAAAAAAAAAAATATATATATATATATATATATATATATAATTTTTTTTAATCGGCCAAATCGCAGCCCAAAAATACCAATTTCCGATTGTTATAAAAACTTGAAATCAGCCCTAATTAATCGGCCATTCCGATTAATCGGTCGACCTCTAATACTGTCCCTGTCCATACAGCCTGCTCGGTTCTCAGTACATGTAGATAGGAATAAAGAACTCTCTGCAAAGAAGAGAGGCGGAGGTATAATTTTCATGAGTAAATACTTATGGTGTATTTGTATTTATTATGGATACCCATTAGCTGCTGCCTTCTTCCTGGGGTCCAGCAAAATTACAACAGTTATGCAATTTTAGAAACATTACAATACATTCACAACAGATTAAGTGTGTCCTCAGGCCCTTACCCTACAACCACATATCTACAACACAAAATCCATATGTATGTGTGTGTATAGTCTGTCTGTTATTGTGTGTTTGTATGCATGTGTCTGTGTCTATATTTGTGTTGCTTCACAGTCCCCGCTGTTCCATAAGGTGTATTTTTACCTGTTTTTTATATCTAGTTTTACTGCTTGCATGAGTTACTTGATGTGGAATAGAGTTCCATGTATTCATGGCTCTATGTTGTACTGCATGCCTCCCATAGTCTTAAAAAAAAATATTTAACCTTTATTTAACCAGGTAGGCTAGTTGAGAACAAGTTCTCAGTTGCAACTGCGACCTGGCCAAGATAAAGCATAGCAGTGTGAACAGACAACACAGAGTTACACAATTAACAAGTCAATAACACAGTAGAAAAAAAGGGAGTCTTTATACATTGTGTGCAAAAGGCATGAGGAGGTAGGCGAATAATTACAATTTTGCAGATTAACACTGGAGTGATAAATGATCAGATGGTCATGTACAGGTAGAGATATTGGTGTGCAAAAGAGCAGAAAAGTAAATAAATAAAAACAGTATGGGGATGAGGTAGGTGAAAATGGGTGGGCTATTTACCAATAGACTATGTACAGCTGCAGCGATCGGTTAGCTGTTCAGATAGCAGATGTTTGAAGTTGGTGAGGGAGATAAAAGTCTCCAACTTCAGGGATTTTTGCAATTCGTTCCAGTCACAGGCAGCAGAGTACTGGAACGAAAGGCGGCCAAATGAGGTGTTGGCTTTAGGGATGATCAGCGAGATACACCTGCTGGAGCGCGTGCTACGGATGGGTGTTGCCATCGTGACCAGTGAACTAAGATAAGGCGGAGCTTTACCTAGCATGGACTTGTAGATGACCTGGAGCCAGTGGGTCTGGCGACGAATATGTAGCGAGGGCCAGCCGACTAGAGCATACAAGTCGCAGTGGTGGGTGGTATAAGGTGCTTTAGTGACAAAACGGATGGCACTGTGATAAACTGCATCCAGTTTGCTGAGTAGAGTGTTGGAAGCAATTTTGTAGATGACATCGCCGAAGTCAAGGATCGGTAGGATAGTCAGTTTTACTAGGGTAAGTTTGGCGGCGTGAGTGAAGGAGGCTTTGTTGCGGAATAGAAAGCCGACTCTTGATTTGATGTTCGATTGGAGATGTTTGATATGAGTCTGGAAGGAGAGTTTACAGTCTAGCTAGACACCTAGGTACTTATAGATGTCCACATATTCAAGGTCGGAACCATCCAGGGTGGTGATGCTAGTTGGGCATGCGGGTGCAGGCAGCGATCGGTTGAAAAGCATGCATTTGGTTTTACTAGCGTTTAAGAGCAGTTGGAGGCCACGGACGGAGTGTTGTATGGCATTGAAGCTCGTTTGGAGGTTAGATAGCACAGTGTCCAAGGACGGGCCGGAAGTATATAGAATGGTGTCGTCTGCGTAGAGGTGGATCAGGGAATCGCCCGCAGCAAGAGCAACATCATTGATATATACAGAGAAAAGAGTCGGCCCGAGAATTGAACCCTGTGGCACCCCCATAGAGACTGCCAGAGGACCGGGCAGCATGCCCTCCGATTTGACACACTGAACTCTGTCTGCAAAGTAATTGGTGAACCAGGCAAGGCAGTCATCCGAAAAACCGAGGCTACTGAGTCTGCCGATAAGAATATGGTGATTGACAGAGTCGAAAGCCTTGGCAAGGTCGATGAAGACGGCTGCACAGTACTGTCTTTTATCGATGGCGGTTATGATATCGTTTAGTACCTTGAGTGTGGCTGAGGTGCACCCGTGACCGGCTCGGAAACCAGATTGCACAGCGGAGAAGGTACGGTGGGATTCGAGATGGTCAGTGACCTGTTTGTTGACTTGGCTTTTGAAGACCTTAGATAGGCAGGGCAGGATGGATATAGGTCTGTAACAGTTTGGGTCAAGGGTGTCTCCCCCTTTGAAAAGGGGGATGACTGCGGCAGCTTTCCAATCTTTGGGGATCTCAGACGATATGAAAGAGAGGTTGAACAGGCTGGTAATAGGGGTTGCGACAATGGCGGCGGATAGTTTCTGAAATAGAGGGTCCAGATTGTCAAGCCCAGCTGATTTGTATGGGTCCAGGTTTTGCAGCTCTTTCAGAACATCTGCTATCTGGATTTGGGTAAAGGAGAACCTGGAGAGGCTTGGGCGAGGAGCTTGTGGGGTATGCATGGGTGTCCGAGCTGTGTGCCAGTAGTTCAAACAGACAGCTCGGTGGATTCAACATGTCAATACCTCTCACAAATACAAGTAGTGATGTAGTCAGTCTCTTCCACTTTGAGCCATTAGAGATTGACATGCATATTATTAATGTTAGCTCTCTGTGTACATCTAAGTGCCAGCCGTGCTACCCTGTTCTGAGCTAATTGCAATTTTTCTAAGTCCCTCTTTGTGGCACTTGACCACATGACTGAACAGTAGTCCAGGTGCGACAACTTGGGCCTGTAGGACCTGCCTTGTTGATAGTGCTATTAAGAAGGTAGAACAGTGCTTTATTAGGGACAGACTTCTCCATCTTAGCTACTGTTGTATCAATATGTTTTGAGCATGACAGTTTTACAATCCAGGTGTCACGTGTGCTCCCTCTCCGGCCTCTTGGTCACCAAGCTGCTCGTTTATGGCACACACCTGTCATCAGCGTTACGAGCATAATGACACTCACCTGGACACTATCACCTCCTTGTTTACCTGCCCTTTATATGTCACTCAATTTTGTTTCTTCGCCAATCGTCATTGTTTCTGTTTCTGTTTCATGTCGGTGCGCTGTTTGTTTCTTGTTTTGTTCATTTATTAATTAAATGTATTCACTCCCTGAACTTGTTTCTCGACTCTCAGCATACATCATTACACCAGGGTTACTCCAAGCAGTTTAGTCTCCTCAACTTGCCCAATTTCCACATTATTTATTATATTATAAATATAAGATTTAGCTGCGGTTTATTGAAATATGTGTCCCAAATGCAATGCTGTAGTTAGAGCTTTTGAAATATTTAGGACTAACTTATTCCTTGCCACCCATTCTGAAATTAACTGCAGCTCTTTGTTAAGTGTTGCAGTCATTTCAGTTGCCGTAGTAGCTGTCACGACTTCCAAAGGTGGTTCCTCTCCCTGTTTGGAGGTGCTCGGCGGTCGGGGTCGCTGGCCTACTAGCCATCACCATTCCATGTTTCCTTTTCTGTTTATTTTGTCTTTGGTTCATTCACACCTGGTTTTCATTTGCTTTAATTTAACTTCTGTGTGTATATTTACCCCTGTTTCCCCGCTTAGGTTTGTGTGGGATTTTTTTTGTAGCTTGTGGAGGCTTTCCTCAGTGTATTTCGAGTGTTGTTATTATAGTAAGGTGCGTTGTGTTTTTGCGCCTTACGGGAGTACTGTTAGTTCCCGTTGCTTTGGGAGTTGTTTTGGGGTATTGTACTGTACACTGCACTGACATCTCTGCTCTCCTGCGTTTGACTCCACACCTACCTTCAGTGCGTAAACGCAACAGAATCCCGCACCCGCATGATGGAGTCAGCAGGAGCAGACGCTCTCCCGACATCAATGGAGGAGCGGTCCAACAATATACTGCCGTACTGCAGCGTCTGGGAACAGCAATGGATCAGGTGATGGCGACGATGGACAGGTAGGAGAGAGGTGGCCTTCCTCCACCAGCCACACTACAACCACTCCCACAACCCTCTCATTCGTCACCTGGCTCCAGTGGCATTCGGCTCGCGCTCCCGAGGGAGTACGATGGGATGGCTGCAGGGTGTCAGAGGTTCTTACTCCAGCTGGAGCTCTACCTGGGAACCGTGCACCCGGCTCCTTCGGGATGTGAGAGCTTGAACGCCCTCGTCTCCTGCCTCTCAGGCAAAGCCCTGGAGTGGTCCAACGCGGTCTGGAATGATGGAGACTCGGCGAGGAACCATTATCCAGAGTTCACCCGCTGCTCGGCCCTCCGGTGGGTGGTCGAACACTGCCCAAAAGCGGCGGGTGAACTCTGGATAATGGTCCCTCGCCGAGTCTCCATCATTCCAGACCGTGTTGGCCCACTCCAGGGCTTTGTCTGTCTGTTTCATCTCAGGCAGGAGACAAGGAGCGCGCAGGACTTCGCACTGGAGTTCCGGACCTTGGCCACCGGCGCAGAATGGAACGACAGAGCCTCGATCGATCACTATAGGTGTAGTTTGCATGAGAATGTCCGTATGGAACTAGCCTGTAGAGATACCACCCTCACCTTGGACCAACTGGTGGACATGTCCATTCGGATGGACAATTTGCTGGCCACCCGCGGACATCCAGATCGGGCTCTGTCCGTTTCATCCCCCAGCGAGGGCGACCGCTGCAGAGAGGGCGACCGGAGGAGGAGCCCTTTCCTGCACAGATGTGGTCGGAGAGGGCACACTACTGACCGGTGCTGGAGGAACTCTTCTGGGAGTCGAGACGACAGGCAGGGCACTGTTCGGGAACCCAGGTGAGTAGGCACCAGACTCACCCAGAGTCCCCTGTTGCTCACATGTATGTGTTGATTTATTTTCCTGAGTTTGCCCCACATTCCCAGCATAAGGCTGAGATTCAGGCGCAGCGGAGAATTTTATTGACCTTGGTTTTGCTGATAGTCTAGGGATCCCCCTTGTTCAGGTTGATAAGCCCTTCCCAGTGCACTCTTTAGGTAGCCGACCAGGGTCAGGGCTAATCAGGGAAGCCACGGCTCCACTGGACATGGTTACACAGGGGGGTCAGAGGGGAGAATTAGTCTCTTCCTTATTGATTCTGCTGCGTTTCCCGTGGTGCTGGGGATATCCTGGTTGGCCCGTCACAACCCCAAGATTTTGTGGCAACAGAGGGCTCTAAAGGGGTGGTCAGTGGAGTGCTCAGGCAGGTGTGTAGGAGTTTCCATCGGTGCTACAACGGTGGAGAGTCCAGACCAAGTCTCCACTGTGTGCATTCCCTCAGAATATGCTGATTTGGTTATCGCCGTCTGTAAAAGAAGGTGACTCAATTACCACCTCATCGACGAGGGGATTGTGCGATAAATCTCCTGGTAGACGCCGCACTTCCCAGGAGTCACGTGTATCCCTGTCACAGGAGGAGACGGGGGCTATGGAGACATGTGTCTCTGAATCTCTGGGGCAGGGGTACATTCGGCCCTCCATGTCACCTGCCTCCTCTGGTTTCTTTTTTTGTGAAGAAGAAGCAGGGAGGTCTGCGTCTGTGCATTGACTATAGAGGTCTAAAATTTCATTACAGTGGGGTACAGTTACCCGCTACCTCTCATCGCGACAGCGATTGAATCATTTCACGGGGCACGCTTCATCACAAAACTGGATCTCAGGAGCGCATCCGGGAGGGAGATGAGTGGAAGACAGCATTTAGTTCCACATCATGCCATTATGAGTACCTCGTCATGCCGTAAGGGTTGAAGAATGCTCCAGCAGTCTTCAAATCCTTTGTAGATGAGATTCTCAGGTACCTGCAGAGGCAAGGTGTGTTGGTTTATATCGATGACATTCTGATATATTCCCGCTACACGCGCCGCGCATGTGTCTCTGGTGCACAGAGTACTTGGCCGACAGTTGGAGCATGACCTGTACGTCAAGGCTGAGAAATGCTTGTTCTTCCAACAGGCCGTCTCCTTCATAGGATATCACATTTCCACATCGGGGTTGGTGATGGAGTGTGACCGCATTGCAGCCATGCGTAATTGGCAGACTCCCACCATGGTAAAGAAAGTGCAGCGATTTTTAGAGTTTGCCAACTACTACCAGAGGTTTATCCAGGGTTTTGGGCAGGTGGCTGCTCCCATTACCTCATTGCTGAAGGGGGGACCGGTGCATCTGCGGTTGTCGGCTGAGGCGGACAGAGCTTTTGGTCGCCTGAAGGCTGTGTTTACCTCGGCTCCCATGCTGGCCCATCCGGATCCCTCTTTGGCATTCATAGTGGAGGTGGACGTGTTGAGGCTGGGATTGGAGCCGTGCTCTCACAGCGCTCGGGTACGCCACCGAAGCTCCGCCCCTGTGCTTTCTTTTCGAGGAAGCTCAGCCCGGCAGAGCGAAACTATGACGTGAGGGACTGGGAGTTGTTGGCTGTCGTCAGGGCTCTAAAGGTGTGGAGACATTGACTTGAGGGGGCTAATCACCCTTTTCTCATCTGGACTGACCACCGTAATCTAGAGTACATCCGGGCGGCGAGGAGACTGAACCCTCGCCAGGCAAGGTGGGCTATGTTTTTCACCCGGTTTAGGTTTATGATGTCATATCGACCAGGTTCCCAGAACACTAAGGTGGATGCACTGTCACGACTGTATGATACAGAGGAGCGGTCCATCGATCCCACTCCCATACTTCCGACCTCTTGTCTGGTGGCACCGGTGGTATGGGAGGTGGACGCGGACATTGAGCGGGCATAATGTTCAAAGTCCACTCCACCTGTGTCCAGCTGGATGGGTGTATGTTCCGTTCGATGTTCGTGACAGATTGATCTGGTGGGCTCACACGTCACCCTCCTCTGGTTATCCGGGCATCGGTAAGACGATGCGAAGTATTAGTGGGACGTACTGGTGGTCCACTTTGGCCAAGGATGTGAGTGTTTATGTTTCCTCCTGCTCGGTGTGCTCTCAGTGCAAGGCTCCTAGGCACCTGTCTTGAGGGAAATTACAACCCCTTCCCGTTACCCAGCGGCCTTAGTCACATCTGTCGATGGACTTCCTGACCGATCTTCCTCCGTCACAGGGCAACACCACAATCCTGTCGTCTCCTCCCTTTGCCCGGTCTCCCTACGGCCCTACAAACTGCGGAGGCCCTGTTTACACACGCCTTCTGGCACTACGGGGTGCCTGATCGAGGTCCCCAGTTCACGTCCAGGGTTTGGAAGGCGTTCATGGAGCGCTTGGGGGTCTCGGGCAGCCTTACTGGCCAGGGGAGTGGGCGACGTTCATTCCATGGGCAGAGATGTCCCAGAACTCACTCCGCCACTCCTCTACTAACTTATCGCCCTTCCAGTGTGTGTTGGGGTATCAGCCGGTTCTGGTACCATGGCATCAGTGCCAGACCGAAACTCCTGTGGTGGATGAATGGGTGATGCGCTCGAAGGAGACCCGGGCGGCAAAAGGCAAGCGCTGACCATCACCGCAGTGAGGCCCCGGGGGACCGGGTCTGGCTCTCGACCTGAAACCTGCCCCTCCGCCTGCCCTGCCGGAAGCTAGGACCACAGTTTGTGGGGCCATTTAAAGTCCTGAGGAGAATAAACGAGGTGTGTTACAGGTTACAGCTCCCCCTTATTACCATATTAACCCCTCGTTTCATGTGTCTCTCCTCGGGCCGGTGGTGGCTGGTCCGCTTCAAGAAGCTGAGGTGCGGGAGGTCCCTCCGCCTCCCCCCCTGGACATCAAGGGGACCCCGGCGTATGCAGTTCGGTCCATACCGGACTCAAGGCGTCGGGTGAGGGGCCTTCAGTACCTTGTGGATTGGGAGAGGTACGGCCTGGAGGAGAGATGCTGGGTGCCGGTGGAGGACGTACTAGACCAATCTCTGCTGAGGGAGTTTCACCGCCTCCATCCAGATCGTCCTCCGGGTCGCCCTCGAGGCCCGGCGTAGGCGGGAGCCGGGGGGGTACTGTCACAACTTCCTCTCCTTGTTCGGGCGGTGCTCGGCGGTCGGCGTCACCGGGTTACTAGCGATCACCGTTTCCTTTTCTGTTTGTTTTGTCTTTGGTTCATTCACACCTGGTTTTCATTTGCTTTAATATCTGTGTGTATATTTACCCCTGTGTATATTTACCCCGCAACAGTAGCTGACGTGTATAGTGATGAGTCATTTGCATACATAGACGCTTTGCTCAAAGTCAGTGACATGTCGTTACTAAAGATTGAAAAAAGTATGGGGCCTAAACAGCTGCCCTGGGGAATTCCTGATTCTACCTGGATTATGTTGGATAGTTTACAATTAACCTTTCTAGGGCAGGGGTTCCGCTTCATAGTAGAATCAAACCAGTTTCTAAAGACGGTGACATCAAGTGGAAGCCCTAGGAAGTGCATCATCATTCATATCTCACTGGGATTTCAATAGGTACTGTTTTGAAATCAATTTCTCACTTCCTGTTTGGATTTCTTCTCAGGTTTTTGCCTGCCATATGAGTTTTGTTGTACACAGACATCATTCAAACAGTTTTAGAAACTTCAGAGTGTTTTCTATCCAATACTAATAATAATATGCATATATTAGCATCTGGGACAGAGTAGAAGGGAGTTCAGTCTGGGCACGCTATTCATCCAAAAGTGAAAATGCTGCCCCCTATCCCAAAAAAGTTAAAGAACACCCTCTGTTATGTTAGACAGGTAACTCTTTATCCACAATATAGCAGGGTGTGTAAAGCCATAACCGTTTCATTTTTCCAGCAGCAGACTATGATCGATAGTGTCAAAAGCCGCACTGAAGTCTAATAAAACAGCCCCCGCAATCTTTTTATAATCAATTTCTCTCTGCCAATCATCAGTCATTTGTGTAAGTGCTGTGCTTGTTGAATATCCTTCCCTGTAAGTGTGCTGAAAGTCTTCTGTTAATTTGTTTACTGTAAAAACATTGAATGTAGTCAAACATAATTTTTTCCAAAAGTTTACTAAGGGTTGGTAAAAGGCAGATTGGTCAGCTATTTGAGCCAGTAAAGGGGACGAGACTAATTCCTAGGTAGGGGAATGACGTTTGCTTCCCTCCAGGCCTGAGGGCACACACATGCTAGTAGGCTTAAATTGAAGATATGTCAAATAGGAGTGGCAATATCATCCATTATTATGCTCAGTAATATTCCATCCAAGTTGTCAGACCCCGGTGGCGTGTCATTGTTGACAGACAACACTCACTTTACGGAATTCAAATGAAAATGCTGGTCTTTCATAATTTGGTCAGATATACATGGATGTGTAGTGTTAGCGTTTGTTGCTGGCATGACAGACCTCGGTTTGCTAATCTTGCAAATGAAAAAATCATCAAAGTTGTTGGCAATACCAGTGGGTTTTGTGATGAATGAGCCATCTGATCCAATGAATGACGGAGCGGAATTTGCCTTTTTGCCAAAAATGTCATTGAAGTTGCTCCAAAGCATTTTACTATCATTCTTTATGTAATTTATCTTTTTTCATAGTGTAGTTTCTTCTTATTTTTATTCAATTTAGTCACATGATTTCTCTATTTGCAGTACGTTTGTCAATCAGTTGTGCAGACTTATTTGCCCTTTCTTTTGCATGATCCCTCTCAACTAGAAGTCAACCGATTAATCGGAATTGATGATTAATTAGGGCCGATTTCAAGTTTTCACAACAATTGGAAATCGGTATTTTTGGACGCCGATTTTGCCGATTTACTTTTTTACATTTAACTAGGTAAGTCAGTTAAGAACACATTCCTATTTCAATGACAGCCTAGGAACGGTGGGTTAACTGCCTTGTTCAGGGCCAGAACTACAGATTTTGACCTTGTCAGCTCTGGGATTCAATCTTGCAACCTTACGGTTGACTAGTCCAACTAACCACCTGCATCTCATTGCACTCCACCAGGAGCCTGCCTGTTATGCGAATGCAGTATAAGCCAAGGTAAGCTGCTAGCTAGCATTAAACTTATCTTATAAAAAAACAATCAATCAATCAATCATAATCACTAGTTAACTACACATGGTTGATGATATTACTAGTTTATCTAGCGTGTCCTGCGTTGCATATAATCGATGCAACGCAGGGGGATGATTTAACAAAAGCGCATTTGCGAAAAAAGCACAATCGTTGCACGACTGTACCTAACCATAAACACCAATGCCTTTCTTAAAATCAATACACCGAGGTATATACACTGCTCAAAAAAATAAATGGAACACTAAAATAACACATCCTAGATCTGAATGAATGAAATATTCTTATTAAATACTTTTTTCTTTACATAGTTGAATGTGCTGACAACAAAATCACACAAAAATTATCAATGGAAATCAAATTTATCAACCCGTGGAGGTCTGGATTTGGAGTCACACTCAAAATTAAAGTGGAAAACCACACTACAACTTTGATGTAATGTCCTTAGGCTCAGTAGTGTGTGTGGCCTCCACGTGCCTGTATGACCTCCCTACAACACCTGGGCATGCTCCTGATGAGGTGGCGGATGGTCTCCTGAGGGATCTCCTCCCAGACCTGGACTAAAGCATCCGCCAACTCCTGGACAGTCTGTGGTGCAATGTGGCGTTGATGGATGGAGCGAGACATGATGTCCCAGATGTGCTCAATTGGATTCAGGTGTGGGGAACGGGCGGGCCAGTCCATAGCATCAATGCCTTCCTCTTGCAGGAACTGCTAACACACTCCAGCCACATGAGGTCTAGCATTGTCTTGCATTAGGAGGAACCCAGGGCCAACCACACCAGCATATGGTCTCACAAGGGGTCTGAGGATCTCATCTCGGTACCTAATGGCAGTCAGGCTACCTCTGGCGAGCACATGGAGGGCTGTGCGGCCCCCCCAAATAAATGCCACCCCACACCATGACTGACCCACCGCTAAACCGGTCATGCTGGAGGTTGCAGGCAGCAGAACTACTTTTTACTGTTGTGATGTAAAAGTGTATACTGAGTGCTTAAGCTCAAGGCTTTCAATGGTATCACGTCTGTCACATGTGCTCAGTGTGAACCTGCTTTCATCTGTGAAGAGCACAGTGCGCCAGTGGCAAATTTGCTAATCTTGGTGTTCTCTGGCAAATGAAAAACGTCCTGCACGGTGTTGGGCTGTAAGCACAACCCCCACCTGTGGACGTCGGGCCCTCATACCACCCTCATGGAGTCTGTTTCTAACCATTTGAGCAGACACATGCACATCTGTGGCCTGCTGGAGGTCATTTTACAGGGCTCTGGCAGTGCTTCTCCTGCTCCTCCTAGCACAAAGGCGGAGGTAGCGGTCCTGCTGCTGGGTTGTTGCCCTCCTACGGCCTCCTCCATGTCTCCTGATGTACTGCCCTGTCTCCTAATAGCGCCTCCATGCTCTGGACACTACGCTGACAGACACAGCAAACCTTCTTGCCACAGCTCGCTTTGATGTGCCATCTTGGAATAGCTGCACTACCTGAGCCACTTGTTGTAGACTCCGTCTCATGCTAACACTAGAGTGAAAGCACCACCAGCATTCAAAAGTGACCAAAACATCAGCCAGAAAGCATAGGAACTGAGAAGTGGTCTGTGGTCCCCACCTGCAGAACCACTCTTTTGTTGGGGGTGTCTTGCTAATTGCCTATAATTTCCACCTGTTGTCTATTCCCTTTGCACAACAGCATGTGAAATTTATTGTCAATCAGTGTTGCTTCTTAAGTGGACAGTTTGATTTCACAGAAGTGTGAATGACTTGGAGTTACATTGTGTTGTTTAAGTGTTCCCTTTATTTTTTTGAGCAGTGTATTTTTAAACCTGCATATTTAGGTAAAAGAAATCCAGGTTAGCAGGCAATATTAACCAGGTGAAATTGTGTCACTTCTCTTGCGTTCATTGCACGCAGTGTCAGGGTATATGCAACAGTTTGGGCAGCCTGGATCATTGCGAACTAATTTGCCAGAATTGTACGTAATTATGACATAACATTGAAGGTTGTACAATGTAACGGCAATATTTAGACTTAGGGATGCCACCCATAAGATAAAATACCGAACGTTTCCGTATTTCATTGAAATAATAAACGTTTTGTTTTTCGAAATGATAGTTTCCGGATTCGACCATATTAATGACCAAAGGCTCGCATTTCTGTGTGTTATTTTATAATTAAGTCTATGATTTGATAGAGCAGTCTGACTGAGCGATGGTAGGCAGCAGCAGGCTCGTAAGCATTCATTCAAACAGCACTTTCGTGCGTTTTGCCAGCAGCTCTTCGCAAGCACAGCTCTGTTTATGACTTCAAGCCTATCAGCCTAATGGCTGGTGTAACCGATGTGAAATGGCTAGCTTGATAGCGGGGTGCGCACTAATAGCGTTTTAAATGTCACTCGCTCTGAGACTTGGAGTAGTTGTTCCCCTTGCTCTGCATGGGTAACGCTGCTTCGAGTGTGGCTGTTGTCGATGTGTTCCTGGTTCGAGCCCAGGTGGGAGCGAGGAGAGGGACGGAAGCTATACTGTTAAACTGGCAATACTAAAGTGCCTATAAGAACATCCAATAGTCAAAGGTATATGAAATACAAAGAGTATAGAGAGAAATAGTCCTATAAATACTATATTAACTACAACCTAAAACCTCTTACCTTGGAATATTGAAGTCTCATGTTAAAAGGAACCACCAACTTTCATATGTTCTCATGTTCTGACCTAGGAACTCAAACGTTAGCTTTTTTACATGGCACATATTGCACTTTTACTTTCTTCTCCAACACTTTGTTTTTGCATCATTATTTAAACAATATTGAACATGTTTCATTATTTATTAGAGTCTAAATAGAATTTTATTGATGTATTATATTAAGTTAAAATAAATCTAAGTCTAAGTCTCTCTCTCGCTCTCTCTCTCTCTCTCTCTCTCTCTCTCTATCTATCTATCTATCTATCTATCTATCTATCTATCTATCTATCTATCTATCTATCTATCTATCTATCTATCTATCTATCTATCTATCTATCTATCTATCTATCTATCTATCTATCTATCTATCTATCTATCTACACCATCCAAAGTGTAATTAATCATTTAACCATGCTCACGAATATTCAATGTCTAATAAATGCATGCAAAGATCACAGGTCTGTAATAATCTGCGCAGAATATTGAACAGCATTGATCACCTGCACTATGCACTTTTAATGTAATCTCAACTACAATCCAGGTCACTTGGTTGTGCTATTAGATGAAGCACAGTGATAACACATTTTCTTTTTTATAAATACCCAATATCTGACATTGTATTCCCATTTGAACCTTTTTGAGCTTTTAAATGGTTCAAAGCACAGAAATAACACATTTGGATGACAGCTAAACCAAAAATTTGACATTGTTTTTCGATTGGAATTTGGATGTACTTTTAGATGGTTGATAGCATAGTGATAATACATTGGAAATTCACCAAACCTCTGGCTGTCTTTTTCAGTGGGTGAATAAAGGTCTATGTCCTTTATTCTCATTGATCAATGTCTCAACCAAAGATTACCAAAGATTACCATTTTCTAAAATGTTCGAGAACACTTTGGGAAGGATGATTGTTAGTCCTTCTCCGAACAGAATCCTTTCAGATCCTTGATATCCTTTGTTTGCGCTTATCGACTGCCCTCTTCAATTCAAACCATAGGTTTTCAATCACTTTCAAATCCAGAGATTGAGATGGCCATTGCAAAATGTTAATTTTGTGGCCAATTAACAATTTTTCTTTGTAGATTTAATGTGTGCTTGTGGTTGTTGTCTTGCTGGAAGTTCCACTTGCGGCCAAGTTTCAGCCTCCTGGCAGAAGCAACCAGGTTTTTGGCTAAAATGCCCTGCTACTGGGTAAAGTTCATGTTGTCAGGCCCATTTGAAGCTAAATAGCCCCATAGCTTCAAAGATCCACCACCATATTTTACAGTAGGTATGGGGTTCTTTTACGTTTATGCATTCTCATTTTGATGCCAAACCCACCACTGGTGTGCATGGACAAAGAGCTCTATTTTCAGGTCATCTGACCAAACCACTGGATCCAATCCAAGTGCAGATGCTGTTTAGCAAACTCCAGGCACTTACATTTGTTGGATGACATGAAAATAGAGCTCTTAGGCCACGCAGACGAAGGATATCAAGGATCTGGAAGGATTCTGTATGAACGAATAGGCTAAGATCCCTCCCAATATGTTCTCTAACTCATAAAACATTTTATAAAAAGGCTCACTGCAGTTATCCTTGAAATGTGAGGTATTAGATTGCAAAGTGAGGTATTAGACTTGTCATAGACTGTTCTCTCTGCTATCGCATGGCAAGTGGTACTGGAGTGCTGTTTAGGACCAAAAGGCTCCTTAACAGCTTCTACCCCCAAGCCATAAGACTGCTGAACAACTAAACAAATCAAATGGCCACCTGGACTATTTACATTTACCCCCTCTCCCCTTTGTTTTTTACACTGCTGCTACTCGCTGTTAATTATCTGTGCATATTCACTTTACAAATGACCTCGACTAACCTGTACCCCCGCACATTGACTCGGTACCGGTACACCCCGTATATAACCTTGTTATTGTTAAGTACATTTATTGTGTTACTTTTTGATTGATTAGATTTTTAAAACTTTTATTTAGTAAATATTTTAAACTCTATTTCTTGAACTGAATTGTTGGTGAAGGTCTTGTAAGCATTTCACAGTAAGATCTACACCTGTTTTATTCAACGCATGTGACAAATACAATTTGATTGATTTGATTTGTATTTAACAGTATTGAAAACAAGGGTCTCAATAGTTTTGACCCCTACTTTTTGAGAAAATAAATTATTACTTGTGAAACAAAATCTCTTTTACTGAGCAATTGCATTAATATAAATAGAAGTGACCTATTTTTTTCTGAGCATACAATACCCACTTGGCAAAAACAGGTTGGAATCCATGTTTTTCCCATGTCATTTCAACAATTGTATTAGTAGAAAGTGGAGACGAAGAGAGATGGAAATCAGTATGGTACATATTGGGCAGGAGGATGACAACAGGAGAAGCAAAATAAGAAGGAGAATGTCTCACTGTCAAACTCCCATTCACATTCAGTGTATCTGTAACAAGGCTTCTAGTCTCTGACAAACAACATCAGTCCTGCTTTTTCTGAATGTGAATTGGATTCTGTCAACAGGCTGGTGTGTGGTAATAAAATACCAGAGACAGTTCTCTCTCTGTGTGATAGACTCCTGCCTTTCTGGCCTGGCCGTAACAACATAAATCAAGCATGTGTGATGAGGGACTGGTTTTAACAAGCACAAAAGGGGCACTGTCTGTCCAGTGGTCAGAACACTCCCTCTCTTCATCAGTCGCACTTCTCTCCACCCCCCCCACCCCCCCAACTCAACTACTCACATTGTCTCCCACATAATTTCACCTGCTCCTCCAAGTATGCCCAGGGGCACGTTGCACACCCTTGTTAATAAAAATATGTTGAGTGCTGTTCCTTGCAGAACATCCTTGAGTAGCATGTGTGAGGGCTGAGATGGTCGCCATGGAAACGTGAGCGTGCATATTGAGCAGCATGCACCTGTATCTCCTCCCGGGACAGAAGGACAGAACATTCCCCGGTTGGGAGGAGAAGATGTGGCTACTGTATGCCCACTGGGATTCATCCACCACTGCCTGCGCTAGGCTACTCGCCAGTCTCCACATACACATATGCACATGTGCGCGCACACACACACACATACACACACACACACACACGCACACACACACACACACACACACACACACACACACACACACACACACACACACACACACACACACACACACACACACACACACACACACACACACACACACACACACACACACACACACACACACACACACACACACACACACACACACCTCTCTGCTATTGAAAATACCCCCAGGCCATCAATTGAGAGATCAGACTACAATATTTTGGGTAACATATAACTGAAATATGTTGACGTAATATTATACTAATTCTGATTGTTAACACAGACCAATCCAGCTACATTAATAAAATACAGCGTCTTTAGAACATATTCACACGCCCCTTGACTTTTTCCACATTTTGTTGTGTTACAAGGTGAGATTAAAATGGATTCAATTGTAATTGTTTTGTCAACAATCTACACAAAATATCGTGTAATGTCAAATTGGAAGAAAAATTACATTTGTCAAAAACAATGTCAAGTAAAATACTAATATATCTTGATTACATAACTATTCAACTATTTTTATTACCATGGCCTCATGGTGAAATCCCTGAACGGTTTCCTTCCTCTCCGGCAACTGAGTTATGAAGGACGCCTGTATCTTTGTAGTGAACAAATCAAATTTTATTTGTCACATACACATGGTTAGCAGATGTTAATGCGAGTGTAGCGAAATGCTTGTGCTTCTAGTTCCGACCATGCAGTAATTTCTAACAAGTAATCTAACAATTTCACAACAACTACCTTATACACACAAGTGTAAAGGAATGATTATGTACATAAAATAGCTATGGATGAACGATGGCCGAACGGCATAGGCAAGAATGCAGTGGATGGTATAGAGTACAGTATATACATATGAGATGAGTAGTGTAGGGTATGTAAGCATTATATAAAGTGGCATAGTTTAAAGTGACTAGTGATACATTTATTTCATCAAACTATTAATTATTAAAGTGGCTAGAGATTGAGTCTGTATGTTGGCAGCAGCCACTCAATGTTAGTGATGGCTGATTAACAGTCTGATGGCCTTGAGATAGAAGCTGTTTTTCAGTCTCTCGGTCCCAGCTTTGATGCACCTGTACTGACCTCGCCTTCTGGATGATAGCGGGGTGAACAGGCAGTGGCTTGGGTGTTTGTTGTCCTTGATGATCTTTTTGACCTTCCTGTGATATCGGGTGGTGTAGGTGTCCTGGAGGGCGGGTAGTTTGCCCCCGGTGATGCGTAGTGCCGACCTCACTACCATCTGGAGAGCCTTATGGTTGTGGGCGGAGCAGTTGCCGTACCAGGCGGTGATACAGCCCGACAGGATGCTCTCGATTGTGCATCTGTAAAAGTTTGTGAGTGTTTTTGGTGACAAGCCAAATTTCTTCAGCCTCCTGAGGTTGAAGAGGCGCTGTTGCACCTTCTACACCACGCTGTCTGTGTGGGCGGACCATTTCAGTTTGTCCGTGATGTGTACGCCAAGGAACTTAAGAACGTTCCACCTTCTCCACTACTGTCCCGTCGATGTGGATAGGAGGATGCTCCCTCTGCTGTTTCCTGAAGTCCACGACATCTCTTTTGTTTTGTTGACGTTGAGTGTGAGGTTATTTTCCTGATACCACACTCTGAGGGCCCTCACCTCCTCCCTGTAGGCCGTCTCATCGTTGTTGGTAATCAAGCCTACCACTGTAGTGTCGTCTGCAAACTTGATGATTGAATTGGAGGCGTGCATGGCCACGCAGTCATGGGTGAACAGGGAGTACAGGAGAGGGCTGAGAACACACCCTTGTGGGGTGGAGATGTTGTTTCCTACCCTCACCACCTGGGGGCTTCCCATCAGGAAGTCCAGGACCCAATTACACAGGGCGGGGTCGAGACCCAGGGTCTCGAGCTTAATGACGAGTTAAATGCTGAGCTGTAGTCGATGAACAGCATTCTTACATAGGTATTCCTCTTGTCCAGGTGGGTTAGGGCAGTGTGCAGTGTGATTGCGTCGTCTGTGGACCTATTGGGGCGGTAAGCAAATTGGAGTGGGTCTAGGGTGTCAGGAAGGGTGGAGGTGATATGAACCTTGACTAGTCTCTCGAAGCACTTCATGATGACGGAGGTGAGTGCTAAGTGGCGATAGTCATTTAGCTCAGTTAACTTAGCTTTCTTGGGAACTGGAACAATGGTGTCCCTCTTGAAGCATGTGGGAACAGCAGACTGGGTTAAGGATTGATTGAATATGTCCGTAAACACACCAGCCAGCTGGTCTGTGCATGCTCTGGGGACGCGGCTGGGGAGGCCTTCTGGACCGGCAGCCTTGAGAGGGTTAACACGTTTAAATGCTTTACTCACGTTGGCTGCGGTGAAGGAGAGCCCGCAGGTTTTGGTAGCGGGCCGTGTCGTTGGGACTGTATTGACCTCAAAGCGAGCAAAGAAGTTTAGTTTGTCTGGGAGCAGGATATCGTGGTCCGTGACGGGGCTGGTTTTCTTTTTGTAGTCCGTGATTGACTGTAGACCCTGCCACATACCGCTCGTGTCTGAGCCATTGAATTGCGACTCTACTTTGTCTCTAAACTGACGCTTTGCTTGTTTGATTGCCTTGCGGAGGGAATAGCTACACTGTTTGTATTCGGTCTTGTTTCCGGTCGCCTTGCCCTGATTAAAAGCAGTGGTTTGTGCTTTCAGTTTTGCAAGAATGCTGCCATCAATCCTCGTTTTCTGTTTGGGGAAGGTTTTAATAGTTGCTGTGGGTACAACATCATCGATGCACTTGCTAATAAACTCACTCACCGAATCAGCGTAATGATCAATGTTGTTGTCCGACGCTATGCGGAACATATCCCAGGCCACGTGATCGAAGCAATCTTGAAGCGTGGAATCAGATTGGTCGGACCAGCGTTGAACAGACCTAAGCATGGGCGTTTCCTGTTTTAGTTTCTGTCTTTAGGCTGGGAGCAACAAAATTGAGTCGTGGTCAGAGTTTCCAAAAAGAGGGCGAGGCGGGGCTTTGTATGCATTGTGGAAGTTAGAGTAACAATGGTCCAGGATTTTTTCCTCCCGGGTAGCGCATTTGATATGCTGATAAAATTTAGGGAGTCTTGTTTTCAGATTAAAATCCCCAGCTACAATGAATGCAGCCTCAGGATATGTGGTTTCCAGTTTACATAGAGTCCAATGAAGTTCGTTCAGGGCCATCAATGTGTCTGCATGGGGGGGATATATACGACTGATTATAATCAATGAGAATTCTCTTGTGAAGATAATTATTTTGTGAACGCGATGCGAGGCGGCCATCTCTGTCGGCGCCGGGAGTCATATATCAATTCTACCAATAGGTGCCCTTCTTTGTGAAGCTTCGGAAAACCTACCTTGGTCTATTTGGTTGAATCTACTCGGCTGAGGGACCTTACAATTATCTGTATGTGTGGTGTACAGAGATGAGAGTCATTCACTAATCATGTTAAACACTTATTGCACACAGAGGGAATCCCACTCCCCTACCTTTATAATACCCGTTACCGTAGTCTGAAACCCTAACCCCATCACACTCTCCCCTACCGTTATAATACCCATTACCTGTCAGGACCCGGTTTCGAACCTGGGTCTCCGGAGTGAGAAACAGTCACTTAACCAACTGAGCCACGAATAGACAGCAGAACCCAGAAGATGAGGCAGACACAGCAGTACTTAAGACGGTGTATTTAATAAAGAAAAAATCCTAAAATACAAAAAATGGCAAATCCAAAAGGTGGTAGGTAAAACACAAAAAGAACTCAAAAGAAACTCACCAAAAAATAAACAAAAACAAAAAACAGAATACCACAAGAACGTCACCCGGAATCGACAAGAGCACACAGAACACTAGGGCAGGGTGCTAACATACAAACACAGAGCACAGAACTGAGGGAAACAAAGGGTTTAAATACAATCAGGGGAAACGAGACACAGGTGCAAATAATAATGGGGATCAAGGGAAAAACATAGGGACAAAAAGCACAATGGGGGCATCTACTGACCAAAACCCGGAACAACCCTGGCCAAATCCTGACAGAATCCCCCTAGGAACGGCTCCTGACGTTCCTACCAGCTCTCTCAGGGTGGAGGACCCTGAACTGACGAATGAGGTCAGGGTCCAGGATGTCTTTGGCAGGAACCCAGGAGCGCTCCTCAGGACCGTAGCCTTCCCAGTCCACCAGATACTGCCAGGACCGCTGCACCCGGCGGGAATCCAGTATCCGGTGGACGGTATAAGCCGGCTGGCCTCCAATGACACGAGGCGGAGGGGGAGGTCTGTCTGCCGGGACAAGGGGAGAAAAAACAACAGGTTTTAACAATGACACATGAAATGTGGGATTAATCTTAAGGGATCTGGGTAAGTGTAGGCGATAAGAAACTGGGTTAACTCTCCTGGCAACCTTGAAGGGACCGATGTATTTTTGGGACAGCTTGCGAGACTCCACCCGTAGAGGTAAGTCTCTTGTGGAGAGCCAGACTCTCTGGCCGGGGCGCAGGGTAGGCCCGGGACGGCGACGTCTGTTGGCTTGTTGTTGATACCTCTGTGAGGAACGCATCAGATTAAGACGGGTCTTCCTCCACATAAGCCGACAGCGTCTGACGAACCTCAAGGCTGAAGGCACTCTGACTTCTGCCTCCTGGTCCGGGAACAATGGAGGAGCATAGCCAAACTGACACTCGTGCGGGGACATACCAGTGGAGGAGGAGCGCAAGGTGTTGTGCGCGTATTCGGCCCAAACAATAAAGGATGACCATGTGGACGGGTTGTCACGAGTCATACATCGGAGGGTGGTTTCCAGCTCTTGATTCATCCTCTCTGTTTGGCCGTTGGACTCCGGATGGTACCCTGAAGATAGACTGGCAGAAGCCCCCATGAGTTGGCAGAAGGCCTTCCAAAACCTTGAGGCGAACTGGGGACCTCTGTCAGAAACCACATCTTGAGGAATGCCGAAGACTCGGAACACATGATTAATTACCAACTCAGCTGTTTCCTTGGCAGAAGGTAACTTAGTCAGAGGGACGAACCTGGCCGCCTTTGAAAACCTGTCGATTATGACTAGGATAGTAGTATTGCCATGGGATGGAGGAAGTCCAGTAATAAAGTCCAATGAGATATGGGACCAGGGTCTGTGGGGAACAGGTAAAGGGTGAAGGAGTCCTTGAGGGCGGAGGTGAGAAGATTTGCCCTGGCAGCACACGGGGCAGGCATTGACGAAAGTGGCAACGTCTTCTCTTATGGTAGGCCACCAGAACTTACGCTGGATGAACTCCAAGGTGCGACCTACGCCCGGATGACAGGTGAGGCGAGAGGAGTGCCCCCACAGAAGGACCTGAGTCCTCACTGCCTTGGGGACAAACAACCGATTGGCAGGGCCTCTTTTAGGGTCCGGTTCGCTAGCTTGAGCACGTCTCACGGTATCCTCAACTTGCCACGAGATCGGAGCCACATTCTTAGCAGCAGGAAGGACAGGCATGTCCGTGTCATCTCGAATGGCAGGAGCGTAGACTCGGGACAGGGCATCCGGTTTGAGATTCTTCGACCCGGGCCGATAGGTGAGGATAAACTGGAATCGATTGAAGAAAAGAGACCATCTAGCTTGTCTAGAGTTCAATCGCTCCGCCTGCTGGATATACTCCAGATTTTTGTGGTCCGTAAGCACTTGAAACGGGTGAGAAGCCCCCTCGAGCCAGTGTCTCCATTCCTTCAATGCCATCTTAACCGCTAGGAGTTCACGATCCCCCACATCGTAGTTCCTCTCAGTCGGGGTAAGCCGGTGTGAGAAGAAAGCGCACGGATGAAGCTTCTTGTCTTCACCCCTCTGAGACAGGACAGCTCCAACACCAACCTCTGATGCGTCTACCTCCACCACAAATGGTTCATCCGTAGTCGGTAGTATCAGGATGGGAGCAGAGAGGATGCGCTGCTTGAGTCCTTGGAAGGCCGTCTCAGCTTCTCTTCCCCAAAAAAACCTTGCATTGCCAACCTTTGGTTAAAGCTGAGAGAGGAGGTGCCACCAAACTGAAGTTCTTGATGAACTTGCGGTAAAAGTTTGTGAAGCCCAGGAAACGCTGAACATCCTTAACGGATTTGGGGGTGGGCCAATCCGCTACCGCCCCTACCTTCCTAGGGTCCATTTGGATTCGACCGGGTTCCACTACAAATCCCAGGAATTGTACTCGGGATGAATGGAATTCACATTTTCCGGCTTAACGTACAGATGGCTGTCCAGGAGGCGTTTGAGTACTTGTCTGACATGCTTAGTGTGTTCTTGAAGGGAGCTCGAAAAGATGAGGATGTCATCCAAGTAAACGAACACAAATATGTTAAGCATATCCCTAAGCACATCGTTTATGAGCGCTTGGAACACCGCTGGGGCGTTGGTCAGGCCGAAGGGCATCACCAAGTATTCATAGTGACCAGTAGGCGTGTTGAAAGCGGTCTTCCACTCGTCACCAGGTCTGATCCGCACAAGATGGTATGCGTTCCGCAGGTCAAGCTTAGTGAAAACAACTGCTTCCTGGAGCAGCTCGAAGGCTGTGGCCATAAGGGGTAGCGGGTAACGGTTACGGACGGTTATGTCATTGAGTCCCCGGTAGTCGATGCAAGGACGTAACCCACCGTCTTTCTTGGCCACAAAGAAAAACCCTGCTCCCGCCGGGGAGGTGGATGGACGCATGAGGCTTGCTTCCAGAGCGTCCTTGATGTAGGTATCCATAGCAGCTCGTTCGGGTGGAGATAGGGAAAAGATCCGACCCCTGGGGGGGGCAAGTGCCCGGAAACAGGTCGATGGGGCAATCGTAAGGTCTATGGGGTGGTAGCATGGTGGCCCTCTGTTTGCTAAACACCAGTTTGAGGTCATGGTAACACTCGGGAACTCGGGTCAGGTCGATGGATTCTAAAGACTCGGGAGTAGAACTCGGGGAATTCTGGAAAATACAAGTAGCTTGGCACGTAGGACCCCACTGCTTGATAGTTCCCACAGACCAGTCGATGTGAGGGTTATGGCTGTGAAGCCAGGGGTATCCAAGGACGAGAGGGAACTCGGAACAGGAGATCAAATGAAAGTTCATCAATTCCTGGTGTTGTGAAACTGAAAGTCTCAAGGAGGTAGTGACATGAGTGACAAGTCCAGATCCCAAAGGGCTTCCATCCAATGTAGTAACCCTCATGGGGTCACTTAGAGGTTCAGAGGGAACGCCATTCTCCTTCGCCCAGACACCATCCATGAAGTTACCTGCGGCTCCAGAGTCTACCAAGGCTTGAAGGTGAAGCTTGTGGTTGTCCCAGGAGAGGGTGACTGGAATGAGCAGACGGGAGTTGGACAGATGGGAGGAGGTTATGTTTCCCGTTACAGTTCCCCCGGTCTGTACGGGACAGAGCGTTTCCCTGGAGCCCGGGACACGTGAACGGAAATGGCCCGGTTTGCCGCAATATAGACAGCGTCGCTCCCTCATCCGGCGGTCTCTCTCAGCCTGGGAGATGCGTCCAATCTGCATGGGTTCCGGTGGAGCCAGCGATGATAAAGGTGGGGACTCGGAGCTGGGACTGATAGGGGCTAGAGGTCTACGGTTGAGTTTCTCTCTCTCAGACGCTGGTCAATGCGTGAGGCCAACTTGATCAGGGACTCGAGATTGTCCGGTGGTTCCCGAGTGGCCAGTTCATCTTGGATAGTGTCGGAAAGGCCTTTCAGAAAGCACACCGTGAGCGCCTCGTTGTTCCAGCCACTCGCTGCTGCCACCGTGCGGAACTGAATGGCATAGTCCGTCACGCTGCGCCAACCTTGATGGAGAGTCAGGAGCTGTTTGGCTGAGTCAGAACCACTGCTTGGGCCTTGAAACACTCGTTTGAATTCCTCAGCAAAGGCAGAGTAGCTGGCACAGCAGGAACTATGGGCATCCCACACAGCAGTAGCCCAGGCCAGGGCTTTTTCCGACAGCAGGGTGATGATATATGCGATCTTAGACCGGTCGGTGGGAAACGACGAGGGTTGCAGCTCAAAGGAGAGAGAACATTGAGTGAGAAACCCTTTACAAGCACTTGGATCACCTGAGAACCGTTGGGGAGGTGGAAGACGAGGTTCAGCCAGGGGGTTAACTGCCATGGGTACGTGAACTTGAGGTACTGGGACGGGAACTGTTGCCGGGGTAAGTCGATCAGATATTTGCTTAATGGAAGTCAGCATCTCCGACAGAAGATGAGAATGTCTAGCCATTAAGGCCTCTTGCTGAACCAGGGCGGCTTCGTGGCGTTGGACAGTCTCCTGGTGGTGGGACAGCGTGGCAAAAAGGTTCTGGGAACTGGCTGCCTCTGGGTTCATTTTTGGCTCTGTGTTTCTGTCAGGACCCGGTTTCGAACCTGGGTCTCCGGAGTGAGAAACAGTCACTTAACCAACTGAGCCACGAATAGACAGCAGAACCCAGAAGTTGAGGCAGACACAGCAGTATTTAAGACGGTGTATTTAATAAAGAAAAAATCCTAAAATACAAAAAATGGCAAATCCAAAAGGTGGTAGGTAAAACACAAAGAGAACTCAAAAGAAACTCACCAAAAAATAAACAAAAACAAAAAACAGAATACCACAAGAACGTCACCCGGAATCGACAAGAGCACACAGAACACTAGGGCAGGGTGCTAACATACAAACACAGAGCACAGAACTGAGGGAAACAAAGGGTTTAAATACAATCAGGGGAAACGAGACACAGGTGCAAATAATAATGGGGATCAAGGGAAAAACATAGGGACAAAAAGCACAATGGGGGCATCTACTGACCAAAACCCGGAACAACCCTGGCCAAATCCTGACATTACCGTAGTCTGAAACCCTAACCCCATCACACTCTCCCCTACCTTTATAATACCCATTACCGTAGTCTGAAACCCTAACCCCATCACACTCTCCCCTACCTTTATAATACCCGTTACCGTAGTCTGAAACCCTAACCCCATCACACTCTCCCCTACCTTTATAATACCCGTTACCGTAGTCTGAAACCCTAACCCCATCACACCCTCTCCTACCTTTATAATACCTGTTACCGTAGTCTGAAACCCTAACCCCATCACACTCTCCCCTACCTTTATAATACCCGTTACCGTAGTCTGAAACCCTAACACCATCACACTCTCCCCTACCTTTTATAATACCCGTTACCGTAGTCTGAAACCCTAACCCCATCACACTCTCCCCTACCTTTATAATACCCATTACCGTAGTCTGAAACACTAACCCCATCACACTCTCCCCTACCTTTATAATACCCGTTACCGTGGTCTGAAACCATAACCCCATCACACCCTCTCCTACCTTTATAATACCCGTTACCGTAGCAAGACATCCTAACCTCCTCACACTCTCCCCTACCTTTATAATACCTGTTACCGTAGCAAGACATCCTAACCTACTCACACTCTCCCCTACCTTTACAATACCCGTTACCATAGCAAGACATCCTAACCTCCTCACACCCTCCCCTACCTTTATAATACCCGTTACCGTAGCAAGACATCCTAACCTCCTCACACTCTCCCCTACCTTTATAATACCTGTTACCGTAGCAAGACATCCTAACCTCCTCACACTCTCCCCTACCTTTACAATACCCGTTACCATAGCAAGACATCTTAACCTCCTCACACTCTCCCCTACCTTTATAATACCTGTTACCGTAGCAAGACATCCTAACCTCCTCACACTCTCCCCTACCTTTACAATACCTGTTACCGTAGCAAGACATCCTAACCCCATCACACTCTCCCCTACCTTTATAATACCCGTTACCGTAGTCTGAAACCCTAACCCCATCAAACCCTCCCCTACCTTTATAATACCCGTTACCGTGGTCTGAAACCATAACCCCATCACACCCTCTCCTACCTTTATAATACCCGTTACCGTAGTCTGAAACCCTAACACCATCACACTCTCCCCTACCTTTATAATACCCATTACCGTAGTCTGAAACCCTAACCCCATCACACTCTCCCCTACCTTTATAATACCTGTTACCGTGGTCTGAAACCATAACCCCATCACACCCTCTCCTACCTTTATAATACCCGTTACCGTAGCAAGACGTCCTAACCTCCTCACACTCTCCCCTACCTTTATAATACCTGTTACCGTAGCAAGACATCCTAACATCCTCACACTCTCCCCTACCTTTACAATACCCGTTACCATAGCAAGACATCCTAACCTCCTCACACTCTCCCCTACCTTTATAATACCTGTTACCGTAGCAAGACATCCTAACCTCCTCACACTCTCCCCTACCTTTACAATACCTGTTACCGTAGCAAGACATCCTAACCCCATCACACTCTCCCCTACCTTTATAATACCCGTTACCGTAGTCTGAAACCCTAACCCCATCACACTCTCCCCTACCTTTATAATACCCATTACCGTGGTCTGAAACCATAACCCCATCACACCCTCTCCTACCTTTATAATACCCGTTACTGTAGCAAGACATCCTAACCTCCTCACACTCTCCCCTACCTTTATAATACCCGTTACCGTAGCAAGACATCCTAACCTCCTCACACTCTCCCCTACCTTTATAATACCCCTGTTACCAAAGCAAAACATCCTAACCTCCTCACACTCTCCCCTACCTTTATAATACCTGTTACCGTAGCAAGACATCCTAACCTCCTCACACTCTCCCCTACCTTTATAATACCCCTGTTACCATAGCAAGACATCCTAACCTCCTCACACCCTCCCCTACCTTTATAATACCCCTGTTACCATAGCAAGACATCCTAACCTCCTCACACCCTCCCCTACCTTTATAATACCCCTGTTACCGTAGCAAGACATCCTAACCTCCTCACACCCTCCCCTACCTTTATAATACCCCTGTTACCGTAGCAAGACATCCTAACCTCCTCACACCCTCCCCTACCTTTATAATACCCCTGTTACCTTAGCAAGACATCCTAACCTCCTCACACCCTCCCCTACCTTTATAATACCCCTGTTACCGTAGCAAGACATCCTAACCTCCTCACACTCTCCCCTACCTTTTATAATACCCGTTACCGTAGTCTGAAACCCTAACCCCATCACACTCTCCCCTACCTTTATAATACCCGTTACCGTAGTCTGAAACCCTAACCTCCTCACACTCTCCCCTACCTTTATAATACCCGTTACCGTAGCAAGACATCCTAACCTCCTCACACTCTCCCCTACCTTTATAATACCCGTTACCGTAGCAAGACATCCTAACCTCCTCACACTCTCCCCTACCTTTATAATACCCCTGTTACCAAAGCAAAACATCCTAACCTCCTCTCACTCTCCCCTACCTTTATAATACCTGTTACCGTAGCAAGACATCCTAACCTCCTCACACCCTCCCCTACCTTTATAATACCCCTGTTACCATAGCAAGACATCCTAACCTCCTCACACCCTCCCCTACCTTTATAATACCCCTGTTACAAGAGCAAGACATCCTAACCTCCTCAGAAACCTCCCCTACCTTTATAACACCCCTGTTACCGTAGCAAGACATCCTAACCTCCTCACACCCTCCCCTACCTTTATAATACCCCTGTTACCGTAGCAAGACATCCTAACCTCCTCACACCCTCCCCTACCTTTATAATACCCCTGTTACCATAGCAAGACATCCTAACCTCCTCACACCCTCCCCTACCTTTATAATACCCCTGTTACCGTAGCAAGACATCCTAACCTCCTCACACCCTCCCCTACCTTTATAATACCCGTTACCGTAGTCTGAAACCCTAACACCATCACACTCTCCCCTACCTTTATAATACCCATTACCGTAGTCTGAAACCCTAACCCCATCACACTCTCCCCTACCTTTATAATACCTGTTACCGTGGTCTGAAACCATAACCCCATCACACCCTCTCCTACCTTTATAATACCCGTTACCGTAGCAAGACGTCCTAACCTCCTCACACTCTCCCCTACCTTCATAATACCTGTTACCGTAGCAAGACATCCTAACATCCTCACACTCTCCCCTACCTTTACAATACCCGTTACCATAGCAAGACATCCTAACCTCCTCACACTCTCCCCTACCTTTATAATACCTGTTACCGTAGCAAGACATCCTAACCTCCTCACACTCTCCCCTACCTTTACAATACCTGTTACCGTAGCAAGACATCCTAACCCCATCACACTCTCCCCTACCTTTATAATACCCGTTACCGTAGTCTGAAACCCTAACCCCATCACACTCTCCCCTACCTTTATAATACCCATTACCGTGGTCTGAAACCATAACCCCATCACACCCTCTCCTACCTTTATAATACCCGTTACTGTAGCAAGACATCCTAACCTCCTCACACTCTCCCCTACCTTTATAATACCCGTTACCGTAGCAAGACATCCTAACCTCCTCACACTCTCCCCTACCTTTATAATACCCCTGTTACCAAAGCAAAACATCCTAACCTCCTCACACTCTCCCCTACCTTTATAATACCTGTTACCGTAGCAAGACATCCTAAGACATCCTAAACCCCTGTTACCATAGCAAGACATCCTAACTCTCCCCTACCTTTATAATACCCCTGTTACCATAGCAAGACATCCTAACCTCCTCACACCCTCCCCTACCTTTATAATACCCCTGTTACCATAGCAAGACATCCTAACCTCCTCACACCCTCCCCTACCTTTATAATACCCCTGTTACCGTAGCAAGACATCCTAACCTCCTCACACCCTCCCCTACCTTTATAATACCCCTGTTACCGTAGCAAGACATCCTAACCCCTACCTTTATAATACCCCTGTTACCTTAGCAAGACATCCTAACCTCCTCACACCCTCCCCTACCTTTATAATACCCCTGTTACCGTAGCAAGACATCCTAACCTCCTCACACTCTCCCCTACCTTTTATAATACCCGTTACCGTAGTCTGAAACCCTAACCCCATCACACTCTCCCCTACCTTTATAATACCCGTTACCGTAGTCTGAAACCCTAACCTCCTCACACTCTCCCCTACCTTTATAATACCCGTTACCGTAGCAAGACATCCTAACCTCCTCACACTCTCCCCTACCTTTATAATACCCGTTACCGTAGCAAGACATCCTAACCTCCTCACACTCTCCCCTACCTTTATAATACCCCTGTTACCAAAGCAAAACATCCTAACCTCCTCTCACTCTCCCCTACCTTTATAATACCTGTTACCGTAGCAAGACATCCTAACCTCCTCACACCCTCCCCTACCTTTATAATACCCCTGTTACCATAGCAAGACATCCTAACCTCCTCACACCCTCCCCTACCTTTATAATACCCCTGTTACAAGAGCAAGACATCCTAACCTCCTCACAACCTCCCCTACCTTTATAACACCCCTGTTACCGTAGCAAGACATCCTAACCTCCTCACACCCTCCCCTACCTTTATAATACCCCTGTTACCTTAGCAAGACATCCTAACCTCCTCACACCCTCCCCTACCTTTATAATACCCCTGTTACCGTAGCAAGACATCCTAACCTCCTCACACTCTCCCCTACCTTTTATAATACCCGTTACCGTAGTCTGAAACCCTAACCCCATCACACTCTCCCCTACCTTTATAATACCCGTTACCGTAGTCTGAAACCCTAACCTCCTCACACTCTCCCCTACCTTTATAATACCCGTTACCGTAGCAAGACATCCTAACCTCCTCACACTCTCCCCTACCTTTATAATACCCGTTACCGTAGCAAGACATCCTAACCTCCTCACACTCTCCCCTACCTTTATAATACCCCTGTTACCAAAGCAAAACATCCTAACCTCCTCTCACTCTCCCCTACCTTTATAATACCTGTTACCGTAGCAAGACATCCTAACCTCCTCACACCCTCCCCTACCTTTATAATACCCCTGTTACCATAGCAAGACATCCTAACCTCCTCACACCCTCCCCTACCTTTATAATACCCCTGTTACAAGAGCAAGACATCCTAACCTCCTCACAACCTCCCCTACCTTTATAACACCCCTGTTACCGTAGCAAGACATCCTAACCTCCTCACACCCTCCCCTACCTTTATAATACCCCTGTTACCGTAGCAAGACATCCTAACCTCCTCACACCCTCCCCTACCTTTATAATACCCCTGTTACCATAGCAAGACATCCTAACCTCCTCACACTCTCCCCTACCTTTATAATACCTGTTACCGTAGCAAGACATCCTAACCTCCTCACACTCTCCCCTACCTTTACAATACCTGTTACCGTAGCAAGACATCCTAACCCCATCACACTCTCCCCTACCTTTATAATACCCGTTACCGTAGTCTGAAACCCTAACCCCATCACACTCTCCCCTACCTTTATAATACCCATTACCGTGGTCTGAAACCATAACCCCATCACACCCTCTCCTACCTTTATAATACCCGTTACTGTAGCAAGACATCCTAACCTCCTCACACTCTCCCCTACCTTTATAATACCCGTTACCGTAGCAAGACATCCTAACCTCCTCACACTCTCCCCTACCTTTATAATACCCCTGTTACCAAAGCAAAACATCCTAACCTCCTCACACTCTCCCCTACCTTTATAATACCTGTTACCGTAGCAAGACATCCTAACCTCCTCACACTCTCCCCTACCTTTATAATACCCCTGTTACCATAGCAAGACATCCTAACCTCCTCACACCCTCCCCTACCTTTATAATACCCCTGTTACCATAGCAAGACATCCTAACCTCCTCACACCCTCCCCTACCTTTATAATACCCCTGTTACCGTAGCAAGACATCCTAACCTCCTCACACCCTCCCCTACCTTTATAATACCCCTGTTACCGTAGCAAGACATCCTAACCTCCTCACACCCTCCCCTACCTTTATAATACCCCTGTTACCTTAGCAAGACATCCTAACCTCCTCACACCCTCCCCTACCTTTATAATACCCCTGTTACCGTAGCAAGACATCCTAACCTCCTCACACTCTCCCCTACCTTTTATAATACCCGTTACCGTAGTCTGAAACCCTAACCCCATCACACTCTCCCCTACCTTTATAATACCCGTTACCGTAGTCTGAAACCCTAACCTCCTCACACTCTCCCCTACCTTTATAATACCCGTTACCGTAGCAAGACATCCTAACCTCCTCACACTCTCCCCTACCTTTATAATACCCGTTACCGTAGCAAGACATCCTAACCTCCTCACACTCTCCCCTACCTTTATAATACCCCTGTTACCAAAGCAAAACATCCTAACCTCCTCTCACTCTCCCCTACCTTTATAATACCTGTTACCGTAGCAAGACATCCTAACCTCCTCACACCCTCCCCTACCTTTATAATACCCCTGTTACCATAGCAAGACATCCTAACCTCCTCACACCCTCCCCTACCTTTATAATACCCCTGTTACAAGAGCAAGACATCCTAACCTCCTCACAACCTCCCCTACCTTTATAACACCCCTGTTACCGTAGCAAGACATCCTAACCTCCTCACACCCTCCCCTACCTTTATAATACCCCTGTTACCTTAGCAAGACATCCTAACCTCCTCACACCCTCCCCTACCTTTATAATACCCCTGTTACCGTAGCAAGACATCCTAACCTCCTCACACTCTCCCCTACCTTTTATAATACCCGTTACCGTAGTCTGAAACCCTAACCCCATCACACTCTCCCCTACCTTTATAATACCCGTTACCGTAGTCTGAAACCCTAACCTCCTCACACTCTCCCCTACCTTTATAATACCCGTTACCGTAGCAAGACATCCTAACCTCCTCACACTCTCCCCTACCTTTATAATACCCGTTACCGTAGCAAGACATCCTAACCTCCTCACACTCTCCCCTACCTTTATAATACCCCTGTTACCAAAGCAAAACATCCTAACCTCCTCTCACTCTCCCCTACCTTTATAATACCTGTTACCGTAGCAAGACATCCTAACCTCCTCACACCCTCCCCTACCTTTATAATACCCCTGTTACCATAGCAAGACATCCTAACCTCCTCACACCCTCCCCTACCTTTATAATACCCCTGTTACAAGAGCAAGACATCCTAACCTCCTCACAACCTCCCCTACCTTTATAACACCCCTGTTACCGTAGCAAGACATCCTAACCTCCTCACACCCTCCCCTACCTTTATAATACCCCTGTTACCGTAGCAAGACATCCTAACCTCCTCACACCCTCCCCTACCTTTATAATACCCCTGTTACCATAGCAAGACATCCTAACCTCCTCACACCCTCCCCTACCTTTATAATACCCCTGTTACCGTAGCAAGACATCCTAACCTCCTCACACCCTCCCCTACCTTTATAATACCCGTTACCGTAGTCTGAAACCCTAACACCATCACACTCTCCCCTACCTTTATAATACCCATTACCGTAGTCTGAAACCCTAACCCCATCACACTCTCCCCTACCTTTATAATACCTGTTACCGTGGTCTGAAACCATAACCCCATCACACCCTCTCCTACCTTTATAATACCCGTTACCGTAGCAAGACGTCCTAACCTCCTCACACTCTCCCCTACCTTCATAATACCTGTTACCGTAGCAAGACATCCTAACATCCTCACACTCTCCCCTACCTTTACAATACCCGTTACCATAGCAAGACATCCTAACCTCCTCACACTCTCCCCTACCTTCATAATACCTGTTACCGTAGCAAGACATCCTAACATCCTCACACTCTCCCCTACCTTTACAATACCTGTTACCGTAGCAAGACATCCTAACCCCATCACACTCTCCCCTACCTTTATAATACCCGTTACCGTAGTCTGAAACCCTAACCCCATCACACTCTCCCCTACCTTTATAATACCCATTACCGTGGTCTGAAACCATAACCCCATCACACCCTCTCCTACCTTTATAATACCCGTTACTGTAGCAAGACATCCTAACCTCCTCACACTCTCCCCTACCTTTATAATACCCGTTACCGTAGCAAGACATCCTAACCTCCTCACACTCTCCCCTACCTTTATAATACCCCTGTTACCAAAGCAAAACATCCTAACCTCCTCACACTCTCCCCTACCTTTATAATACCTGTTACCGTAGCAAGACATCCTAACCTCCTCACACTCTCCCCTACCTTTATAATACCCCTGTTACCATAGCAAGACATCCTAACCTCCTCACACCCTCCCCTACCTTTATAATACCCCTGTTACCATAGCAAGACATCCTAACCTCCTCACACCCTCCCCTACCTTTATAATACCCCTGTTACCGTAGCAAGACATCCTAACCTCCTCACACCCTCCCCTACCTTTATAATACCCCTGTTACCGTAGCAAGACATCCTAACCTCCTCACACACTCCCCTACCTTTATAATACCCCTGTTACCTTAGCAAGACATCCTAACCTCCTCACACCCTCCCCTACCTTTATAATACCCCTGTTACCGTAGCAAGACATCCTAACCTCCTCACACTCTCCCCTACCTTTTATAATACCCGTTACCGTAGTCTGAAACCCTAACCCCATCACACTCTCCCCTAACTTTATAATACCCGTTACCGTAGTCTGAAACCCTAACCTCCTCACACTCTCCCCTACCTTTATAATACCCGTTACCGTAGCAAGACATCCTAACCTCCTCACACTCTCCCCTACCTTTATAATACCCGTTACCGTAGCAAGACATCCTAACCTCCTCACACTCTCCCCTACCTTTATAATACCCCTGTTACCAAAGCAAAACATCCTAACCTCCTCTCACTCTCCCCTACCTTTATAATACCTGTTACCGTAGCAAGACATCCTAACCTCCTCACACCCTCCCCTACCTTTATAATACCCCTGTTACCATAGCAAGACATCCTAACCTCCTCACACCCTCCCCTACCTTTATAATACCCCTGTTACAAGAGCAAGACATCCTAACCTCCTCACAACCTCCCCTACCTTTATAACACCCCTGTTACCGTAGCAAGACATCCTAACCTCCTCACACCCTCCCCTACCTTTATAATACCCCTGTTACCGTAGCAAGACATCCTAACCTCCTCACACCCTCCCCTACCTTTATAATACCCCTGTTACCATAGCAAGACATCCTAACCTCCTCACACCCTCCCCTACCTTTATAATACCCCTGTTACCGTAGCAAGACATCCTAACCTCCTCACACCCTCCCCTACCTTTATAATACCCGTTACCGTAGTCTGAAACCCTAACACCATCACACTCTCCCCTACCTTTATAATACCCATTACCGTAGTCTGAAACCCTAACCCCATCACACTCTCCCCTACCTTTATAATACCTGTTACCGTGGTCTGAAACCATAACCCCATCACACCCTCTCCTACCTTTATAATACCCGTTACCGTAGCAAGACGTCCTAACCTCCTCACACTCTCCCCTACCTTCATAATACCTGTTACCGTAGCAAGACATCCTAACATCCTCACACTCTCCCCTACCTTTACAATACCCGTTACCATAGCAAGACATCCTAACCTCCTCACACTCTCCCCTACCTTTATAATACCTGTTACCGTAGCAAGACATCCTAACCTCCTCACACTCTCCCCTACCTTTACAATACCTGTTACCGTAGCAAGACATCCTAACCCCATCACACTCTCCCCTACCTTTATAATACCCGTTACCGTAGTCTGAAACCCTAACCCCATCACACTCTCCCCTACCTTTATAATACCCATTACCGTGGTCTGAAACCATAACCCCATCACACCCTCTCCTACCTTTATAATACCCGTTACTGTAGCAAGACATCCTAACCTCCTCACACTCTCCCCTACCTTTATAATACCCGTTACCGTAGCAAGACATCCTAACCTCCTCACACTCTCCCCTACCTTTATAATACCCCTGTTACCAAAGCAAAACATCCTAACCTCCTCACACTCTCCCCTACCTTTATAATACCTGTTACCGTAGCAAGACATCCTAACCTCCTCACACTCTCCCCTACCTTTATAATACCCCTGTTACCATAGCAAGACATCCTAACCTCCTCACACCCTCCCCTACCTTTATAATACCCCTGTTACCATAGCAAGACATCCTAACCTCCTCACACCCTCCCCTACCTTTATAATACCCCTGTTACCGTAGCAAGACATCCTAACCTCCTCACACCCTCCCCTACCTTTATAATACCCCTGTTACCGTAGCAAGACATCCTAACCTCCTCACACCCTCCCCTACCTTTATAATACCCCTGTTACCTTAGCAAGACATCCTAACCTCCTCACACCCTCCCCTACCTTTATAATACCCCTGTTACCGTAGCAAGACATCCTAACCTCCTCACACTCTCCCCTACCTTTTATAATACCCGTTACCGTAGTCTGAAACCCTAACCCCATCACACTCTCCCCTACCTTTATAATACCCGTTACCGTAGTCTGAAACCCTAACCTCCTCACACTCTCCCCTACCTTTATAATACCCGTTACCGTAGCAAGACATCCTAACCTCCTCACACTCTCCCCTACCTTTATAATACCCGTTACCGTAGCAAGACATCCTAACCTCCTCACACTCTCCCCTACCTTTATAATACCCCTGTTACCAAAGCAAAACATCCTAACCTCCTCTCACTCTCCCCTACCTTTATAATACCTGTTACCGTAGCAAGACATCCTAACCTCCTCACACCCTCCCCTACCTTTATAATACCCCTGTTACCATAGCAAGACATCCTAACCTCCTCACACCCTCCCCTACCTTTATAATACCCCTGTTACAAGAGCAAGACATCCTAACCTCCTCACAACCTCCCCTACCTTTATAACACCCCTGTTACCGTAGCAAGACATCCTAACCTCCTCACACCCTCCCCTACCTTTATAATACCCCTGTTACCGTAGCAAGACATCCTAACCTCCTCACACCCTCCCCTACCTTTATAATACCCCTGTTACCATAGCAAGACATCCTAACCTCCTCACACCCTCCCCTACCTTTATAATACCCCTGTTACCGTAGCAAGACATCCTAACCTCCTCACACCCTCCCCTACCTTTATAATACCCCTGTTACCGTAGCAAGACATCCTAACCTCCTCACACCCTCCCCTACCTTTATAATACCCCTGTTACCGTAGCAAGACATCCTAACCTCCTCACACCCTCCCCTACCTTTATAATACCCCTGTTACCTTAGCAAGACATCCTAACCTCCTCACACCCTCCCCTACCTTTATAATACCCCTGTTACCGTAGCAAGACATCCTAACCTCCTCACACCCTCCCCTACCTTTATAATACCCCTGTTACCATAGCAAGACATCCTAACCTCCTCACACCCTCCCCTACCTTTATAATACCCCTGTTACAAGAGCAAGACATCCTAACCTCCTCACAACCTCCCCTACCTTTATAACACCCCTGTTACCGTAGCAAGACATCCTAACCTCCTCACACCCTCCCCTACCTTTATAATACCCCTGTTACCGTAGCAAGACATCCTAACCTCCTCACACCCTCCCCTACCTTTATAATACCCCTGTTACCTTAGCAAGACATCCTAACCTCCTCACACTCTCCCCTACCTTTATAATACCCGTTACCGTGGTCTGAAACCCTAACCCCATCACACCCTCCCCTACCTTTATAATACCCGTTACCGTAGTCTGAAACCCTAACCCCATCACACTCTCCCCTACCTTTATAATACCCGTTACCGTGGTCTGAAACCCTAACCCCATCACACTCTCCCCTACCTTTTATAATACCCGTTACCGTAGTCTGAAACCCTAACCCCATCACACTCTCCCCTACCTTTATAATACCCGTTACCGTAGTCTGAAACCCTAACCCCATCACACTCTCCCCTACCTTTATAATACCCGTTACCGTAGTCTGAAACCCTAACCCCATCACACCCTCTCCCCTACATTTATAATACCCATTACCGTAGTCTGAAACCCTAACCCCATCACACTCTCTCCTACCTTTTATAATACCCGTTACCGTAGTCTGAAACCCTAACCCCATCACACTCTCTCCTACCTTTTATAATACCCATTACCGTAGTCTGAAACCCTAACCCCATCACACTCTCCCCTACCTTTATAATACCCGTTACCGTAGTCTGAAACCCTAACCCCATCACACTCTCTCCTACCTTTTATAATACCCGTTACCGTAGTCTGAAACCCTAACCCCATCACACCCTCTCCCCTACCTTTATAATACCCGTTACCGTAGTCTGAAACCCTAACCCCATCACACACTCTCCCCTACCTTTTACAATACCCGTTACCGTAGTCTGAAACCCTAACCCCATCACACCCTCTCCTACCTTTTATAATACCCGTTACCGTAGTCTGAAACCCTAACCCCATCACACCCTCTCCCCTACCTTTATAATACCCGTTACCGTAGTCTGAAACCCTAACCCCATCACACTCTCTCCTACCTTTTATAATACCCGTTACCGTAGTCTGAAACACTAACCCCATCACACCCTCTCCCCTACCTTTATAATACCCGTTACCGTAGTCTGAAACCCTAACCCCATCACACACTCTCCCCTACCTTTTACAATACCCGTTACCGTAGTCTGAAACCCTAACCCCATCACACCCTCTCCTACCTTTTATAATACCCGTTACCGTGGTCTGAAACCCTAACCCCATCACACCCTCCCCTACCTTTATAATACCCGTTACCGTAGTCTGAAACCCTAACCCCATCACACTCTCCCCTACCTTTATAATACCCGTTACCGTGGTCTGAAACCCTAACCCCATCACACCCTCTCCTACCTTTTATAATACCCGTTACCGTAGTCTGAAACCCTAACCCCATCACACTCTCCCCTACCTTTATAATACCCGTTACCGTGGTCTGAAACCATAACCCCATCACACCCTCTCCCCTACCTTTATAATACCTGTTACCGTGGTCTGAAACCATAACCCCATCACACCCTCTCCCCTACCTTTATAATACCCGTTACCGTGGTCTGAAACCCTAACCCCATCACACTCTCCCCTACCTTATTAATACCCGTTACCGTAGTCTGAAACCCTAACCCCATCACACCCTCTCCCCTACCTTTATAATACCCGTTACCGTGGTCGAAACCCTAACCCCATCACACTCTCCCCTACCTTATTAATACCCGTTACCGTAGTCTGAAACCCTAACCCCATCACACTCTCCCCTACCTTATTAATACCCGTTACCGTAGTCTGAAACCCTAACCCCATCACACCCTCTCCCCTACCTTTATAATACCCGTTACCTTAGTCTGAAACCCTAACCCCATCACACTCTCCCCTACCTTTATAATACCCGTTACCGTAGTCTGAAACCATAACCCCATCACACTCTCCCCTACCTTTATAATACCCGTTACCGTAGTCTGAAACCATAACCCCATCACACCCTCTCCTACCTTTATAATACCCGTTACCGTAGCAAGACATCCTAACCTCCTCACACCCTCCCCTACCTTTATAATACCCCTGTTACCGTAGCAAGACATCCTAACCTCCTCACACCCTCCCCTACCTTTATAATACCCCTGTTACCGTAGCAAGACATCCTAACCTCCTCACACTCTCCCCTACCTTTATAATACCTGTTACCGTAGTCTGAAACCCTAACCTCCTCACACTCTCCCCTACCTTTTATAATACCCGTTACTGTAGTCTGAAATCCTAACCCCATCACACTCTCCCCTACCTTTTATAATACCCGTTACCGTAGTCTGAAACCCTAACCCCATCACACCCTTTCCTACCTTTTATATAATACCCGTTACCGTGGTCTGAAACCCTAACCCCATCACACCCTCCCCTACCTTTATAATACCCGTTACCGTAGTCTGAAACCCTAACCCCATCACACTCTCCCCTACCTTTTATAATACCCGTTACCGTAGTCTGAAACCCTAACCCCATCACACCCTCCCCTACCTTTATAATACCCGTTACCGTAGTCTGAAACCCTAACCCCATCACACTCTCCCCTACCTTTATAATACCCGTTACCGTGGTCTGAAACCCTAACCCCATCACACCCTCCCCTACCTTTATAATACCCGTTACCGTAGTCTGAAACCCTAACCCCATCACACTCTCCCCTACCTTTATAATACCCGTTACCGTGGTCTGAAACCCTAACCCCATCACACCCTCTCCTACCTTTTATAATACCCGTTACCGTAGTCTGAAACCCTAACCCCATCACACTCTCCCCTACCTTTATAATACCCGTTACCGTGGTCTGAAACCCTAACCCCATCACACCCTCTCCTACCTTTTATAATACCCGTTACCGTAGTCTGAAACCCTAACCCCATCACACTCTCCCCTACCTTTATAATACCCGTTACCGTGGTCTGAAACCCTAACCCCATCACACCCTCCCCTACCTTTATAATACCTGTTACCGTGGTCTGAAACCATAACCCCATCACACCCTCTCCCCTACCTTTATAATACCCGTTACCGTGGTCTGAAACCCTAACCCCATCACACTCTCCCCTACCTTATTAATACCCGTTACCGTAGTCTGAAACCCTAACCCCATCACACCCTCTCCCCTACCTTTATAATACCCGTTACCGTGGTCGAAACCCTAACCCCATCACACTCTCCCCTACCTTATTAATACCCGTTACCGTAGTCTGAAACCCTAACCCCATCACACTCTCCCCTACCTTATTAATACCCGTTACCGTAGTCTGAAACCCTAACCCCATCACACCCTCTCCCCTACCTTTATAATACCCGTTACCTTAGTCTGAAACCCTAACCCCATCACACTCTCCCCTACCTTTATAATACCCGTTACCGTAGTCTGAAACCATAACCCCATCACACTCTCCCCTACCTTTATAATACCCGTTACCGTAGTCTGAAACCATAACCCCATCACACCCTCTCCTACCTTTATAATACCCGTTACCTTAGTCTGAAACCCTAACCCCATCACACTCTCCCCTACCTTTATAATACCCGTTACCGTAGTCTGAAACCCTAACCCCATCACACTCTCCCCTACCTTTACAATACCCGTTACCGTGGTCTGAAACCATAACCCCATCACACTCTCCCCTACCTTTATAATACCCGTTACCGTAGCAAGACATCCTAACCTCCTCACACTCTCCCCTACCTTTATAATACCCGTTACCGTAGCAAGACATCCTAACCTCCTCACAATCTCCCCTACCTTTATAATACCCCTGTTACCATAGCAAGACATCCTAACCTCCTCACACCCTCCCCTACCTTTATAATACCCCTGTTACCGTAGCAAGACATCCTAACCTCCTCACACTCTCCCCTACCTTTATAATACCTGTTACCGTAGTCTGAAAGCCTAACCTCCTCACACTCTCCCCTACCTTTTATAATACCCGTTACTGTAGTCTGAAATCCTAACCCCATCACACTCTCCCCTACCTTATTAATACCCGTTACCGTAGTCTGAAACCCTAACCCCATCACACTCTCCCCTACCTTTATAATACCCGTTACCGTAGTCTGAAACCCTAACCCCATCACACCCTCTCCCCTACCTTTATAATACCCGTTACCTTAGTCTGAAACCCTAACCCCATCACACTCTCCCCTACCTTTATAATACCCGTTACCGTGGTCTGAAACCCTAACCCCATCACACCCTCTCCTACCTTTATAATACCCGTTACTGTAGCAAGACATCCTAACCTCCTCACACTCTCCCCTACCTTTATAATACCCGTTACCATAGCAAGACATCCTAACCTCCTCACACTCTCCCCTACCTTTATAATACCCCTGTTACCATATCAAGACATCCTAACCTCCTCACACCCTCCCCTACCTTTATAATACCCCTGTTACTGTAGCAAGACATCCTAACCTCCTCACACTCTCCCCTACCTTTATAATACCCCTGTTACTGTAGCAAGACATCCTAACCTCCTCACACCCTCCCCTACCTTTATAATACCCCTGTTACTGTAGCAAGACATCCTAACCTCCTCACACTCTCCCCTACCTTTATAATACCCCTGTTACCGTAGCAAGACATCCTAACCTCCTCACACCCTCCCCTACCTTTATAATACCCGTTACCGTAGCAAGACATCCTAACCTCCTCACACCCTCCCCTACCTTTATAATACCCCTGTTACCGTAGCAAGACATCCTAACCTCCTCACACCCTCCCCTACCTTTATAATACCCGTTACCGTAGCAAGACATCCTAACCTCCTCACACTCTCCCCTACCTTTATAATACCCCTGTTACTGTAGCAAGACATCCTAACCTCCTCACACCCTCCCCTACCTTTATAATACCTGTTACCGTAGCAAGACATCCTAACCTCCTCACACCCTCCCCTACCTTTATAATACCCCTGTTACTGTAGCAAGACATCCTAACCTCCTCACACCCTCCCCTACCTTTATAATACCCCTGTTACCATAGCAAGACATCCTAACCTCCTCACACCCTCCCCTACCTTTATAATACCCCTGTTACCATAGCAAGACATCCTAACCTCCTCACACCCTCCCCTACCTTTATAATACCCCTGTTACTGTAGCAAGACATCCTAACCTCCTCACACCCTCCCCTACCTTTATAATATCCCTGTTACCATAGCAAGACATCCTAACCTCCTCACACCCTCCCCTACCTTTATAATACCCCTGTTACCATAGCAAGACATCCTAACCTCCTCACACCCTCCCCTACCTTTATAATACCCCTGTTACTGTAGCAAGACATCCTAACCTCCTCACACCCTCCCCTACCTTTATAATACCCCTGTTACCATAGCAAGACATCCTAACCTCCTCACACCCTCCCCTACCTTTATAATACCCCTGTTACCATAGCAAGACATCCTAACCTCCTCACACCCTCCCCTACCTTTATAATACCCCTGTTACTGTAGCAAGACATCCTAACCTCCTCACACCCTCCCCTACCTTTATAATACCCCTGTTACCATAGCAAGACATCCTAACCTCCTCACACCCTCCCCTACCTTTATAATACCCCTGTTACCGTAGCAAGACATCCTAACCTCCTCACACTCTCCCCTACCTTTATAATACCCCTGTTACCATAGCAAGACATCCTAACCTCCTCACACCCTCCCCTACCTTTATAATACCCCTGTTACCAAAGCGGAGCGCCGAAGACGTGGCTGTTGATTAAGGCAGCCCCCCGCACCTCTCTGATTCAGATGCGGAAGACACATTTCAGTTAAATACATTCAGTTACTTATTATATTTGTACTTATTTACTTATTTAGGCTAGCCATAACAAAAGGGTTGAATACATATTAACTCAAGATATTACATATACGGTACATGTTTTATTAATTTGTAAACATTTCAAAACACATAATTCCACTTTGACATTGTGTGTAGGCCAGTGACAGTAAATCTCATTGGAATAAAACAATAAAATGTGTGGGGAGAGGTTGGTTTTGCAGGTTTACGCTCTCTAGATCAGGGCTCTCCAAACCTGTTCCTGGAGAGCTAGTCTGAAACCAACCTACCTTTTATACAGGTAAAGGGGTTGGACACCCCATCCTAGAGCAGGGTTGGACACCCCTACTCTAGATTTTCGTACTGCATGAGCTACGTTGCTATCTTGCCATGGCTTTGTCGGGGTAGATTGTAAGTTAAACTTGTGTAAATCAGTCATGGTCAAAAGATAGACTAATAAAGGAAATAGAGGAAATAACAGCACAGGTAGATGGCAATAAAACTACTATAGAGGAAAAACAAAAATAATTGGAGGAACTTATTCAAGAACAATCAAGTGTAATTTATCACAAAAATAAAGTGAATTGGATGGAAAATTGTGAAAATGCACAGAATGTTTCTTGAATCTTCAACATAGAAATGCTACCAAAAATAATTTACAGACAATCGTTACAAACAAAGGAGTCATCCATGATTCCTAAAATTATATTTTGAAAGCGGAAGCAAAATATTTTAAGCATATGTTTACTTTTCAATCTCCTCCATCTCCACTGAAAGATGTTAACTTTAAGGACTTCTTTCCTAATAATAATAATCTAAAGTGAACAAAATGTACAGAAAGACTTGTGTGAAGGTCATCTTAGAGAGGAGGAACATCTTGAGGCAATTAAATCCTTTCAGTCTGGAAAAACACCAGGGCTTGGTAGTATACCAGTAGAGGTATATCAGACCTTTTTGATGTACTCAAAGATCCATTATTAGCATGTTTAAACTACTCATATAAAAATGGTAGACTATTGTGTACTCAGCAGGGTCTGATTTCATTACTACTAAAACAGGACCAAGGTGGTAAGTATAAAGATCCATGCCTCTTACACTGCAATGTTGTGATGTGAAAATCCTGGCAAAGAAAATTATTTAAAAAGGTTTTACCAGATAATATAAAACAATTAATTGAAACGGTAGCACAATATGAAACATCAAAGATGCAGGAACAGGCCTGGTCTTCATAGCAGACTTTGGAAATACTTTTGATAAAGTACAACTAGAATTTATATATAAATGCCTTGACTATTTTAAATTTGGTGAATCTCTTATACAATGGGTTAAATTACAGTGGGGAGAACAAGTATTTGAAACACTGCCGATTTGCAGGTTTTCCTCCTTACAAAGCATGTAGAGGTCTATAATTTTTTATCATAGGTACATTTCAACTGTGAGAGACGGAATCTAAAGCAAAAATACAGAAAATCACATTGTATGATTATTAAAAAATTAATTTGCATTTTATTGCATGACATAAGTATTTGATCACCTACCAACCAGTAAGAATTCCGGCTCTCACAGACATGTTAGTTTTTCTTTAAGAAGCCCTCCTGTTCTCCACTCATTACCTGTATTAACTGCACATGTTGGAACTCTTTACCTGTATAAAAGACACCTGTCCACAACCTCAATCTAACAGACTTCAACCTCTCCACAATGGCCAAGACCAGAGAGCTGTGTAAGGACATCAGGGATAAAATTGTAGACCTGCACAAGGCTGGGATAGGCTACAGGCCATAGGCAAGCAGCTTGGTGAGAAGGCAACAACTGTTGGCACAATTATTAGAAAATGGAAGAAGGTCAAGATGACGGTCAATCACCTTCGGTCTGGGGCTCCATGCAAGATCTCATCTCGTGGGGCATCAATGATCATGAGGAAGGTGAGGGATCAGCCCAGAACTACACGACAGGACTTGGTCAATGACCTGAAGAGAGCTGGGACCACAGTCTCAAAGAAAACCATTAGTAACACACTACGCCATCATGGATTAAAATCCTGCAGCGCACACAAGGTCCCCCTGCTCAATCCAGCGCATATCAAGGCCCGTCTGAAGTTTGCCAATGACCATCTGGATGATCCAGAGGAGGAATGGTAGAAGGTCATGTGGTCTGATGAGACAAAAATAGAGCTTTTTGGTCTAAACTCCACTCGCCGTGTTTGGAGGAAGAAGAAAGATGAGTACCACCCCAAGAACAACATCCCAACAGTGAAGCATGGAGGTGAAAACATCATTCTTTGGGGATGCTTTTCTGCAAAGGGGACAGGACGACTTCACCATATTGAGGGGAGGATGGATGGGGCCATGTATCGCGGGTTCTTGGCCATCAACCTCCTTCCCTCAGTAAGAGCATTGAAGATGGGTCGTGGCTCGGTCTTCCAGCATAACAACTACTCGAAACACACAGCCAGGGCAACTAAGGAGTGGCTCCGTAAGAAGCATCTCAATGTCCTGGAGTGGCCTCGCCAGTCTCCAGACCTGAACCCAATAGAAAATCTTTGGAGGGAGCTGAAAGTCCGTATTTCCCAGCGACAGCCCCGAAACCTGAAGGATCTGGAGGAGGTCTGTATGGAGGAGTGGGCAAAAATCCCTGCTGCAGTGTCTGCAAATCTGGTCAAGAACTACATAAAAAGTATGATCTCTGTAATTGCAAAAAAAGGTTTCTGTACCAAATATTAAGTTCTGCTTTTCTGATGTATCAAATACTTATGTCATGCAATAAAATGCAAATAAATTACTTAAAAATCATACAATGTGATTTTCTGGATTTTTGTTTTAGATTCCGTCTCTCACAGTTGAAGTGTAGCTATGATAAAAAGTACAGACCTCTACATGCTTTGCAAGTAGTAAAACCTGCAAAATCGGCAGTGTATCAAATACAGTGCCTTGCGAAAGTATTCGGCCCCCTTGAACTTTGCGACCTTTTGCCACATTTCAGGCTTCAAACATAAAGATATAAAACTGTATTTTTTTGTGAAGAATCAACAACAAGTGGGACAAAATCATGAAGTGGAATGACATTTATTGGATATTTCAAACTTTTTTAACAAATCAAAACTGAAAAATTGGGCGTGCAAAATTATTCAGCCCCTTTATTTTCAGTGCAGCAAACTCTCTCTAGAAGTTCAGTGAGGATCTCTGAATGATCCAATGTTGACCTAAATGACTAATGATGATAAATACAATCCACCTGTGTGTAATCAAGTCTCCGTATAAATGCACCTGCACTGTGATAGTCTCAGAGGTCCGTTAAAAGCGCAGAGAGCATCATGAAGAACTGGTCATGGCTCACATCAAGAACATCCTCCCTGATACCCTAGACCCACTCCAATTCGCATACTGCCCCAACAGCTCCACAGATGGATGACACAATCTCAATCGCACTCCACACTGCCCTTTCCCACCTGGACAAAAGGAACACATGTGAGAATGCTGTTCATTGACTACAGCTCAACACCATAGTGCCCACGAAGCTCATCACTAAAACCCTGGGACTAAACAACTGGATCCTGGACTTCCTGAGGGGCCACCCTCAGGTAGTAAAGGTAGGCAACAGCACGTCTGCCACGCTGATCCTCAACACTGGGGCCCCTCAGGGGTGTGTACTCAGTCCCCTCCTATACTCCCTGTTCACCCATGACTGTGTGGCCAAACATGACTCCAACACCATCATTAAGTTATACCAGGCGTCAGCGCAAGGCCCTAAAAATTGCTAGCCTCCAGCCACCCTAGTCATAGACTGTTCTACCCCCAAGCCATAATTTCTCCTGAACAGCTAATCAAATGGCTACCCAGACAACGTGCATTGACCCCCTGTATATAGCCTCATTATTGTTATTTTTATATAACTCTTTAGTTTATTTAGTAAATACTTTAACACTTATTTTTCTTAACTGCATTGTTGGTTAAGTGCTTGTAAGTAAGCATTTCACTGTAAGGTCTACACCAGTTGTATTCGGTGAATTTAGAATTTAGCCCCGTCTACTCCAGAGGACTCGTTTTGTAAATCATATGAGCAAAAAATATTTTGCGTTATTTGGAACACGAAACCAGACAAAATTAAACATGCCTATTTATGTGATAAATATGAGTTTGAGGGGCTCAAATGATTAAATATTAAAGCATTAAACCTCTCATTAAAAGCTTCACTCATACATAAATTATATTTAAACCCGAACTGGTTTTCTAGTAGATTATTAAGAAAGGCTTATGATTTGTTCAATAATTAACTTTTTGCCTTTATACAGACTGCAACTTCTCATTTCCAATTAATTTATAGTAAAATGTTGTTCAAAGTATCGCCCTTTCTTAAACAAGCCATACAAAGCTGGTTACAATTTCAATTTTATCCCCCAGAAAAATATATATTACAACAAATATTATAGTTAGGTGAAACTCAAATATACTGATTCATAAAAACACATTGCTTATGGATTAAAAATGTTTTATTAATGATATTTTGATTGGGAATGGTGGATTTATAGGCAGTTTTCGAAAATACGTGGGAAAGTTTGCTCAATCCAAAGTTAATCAACTGATTGCAGCATTACCGCAGAAATGGAGGGGGCAACGTGGAAGGGGGAGAAGGTAGGAAACGTGTTTGTCTGCCATATATTAAAGATACAAATAGTCTGAAAAAGGTCGGCATAAATAGAAAAATATACCAGTTTCATTTGAAGACAAAAAAAATGTTGACAGCTGCGCCAAATAGCTGGGAAGAGATTTTCGATGTACCGATTCCATTGCACATGGGATATGAACCGATACAAAAAACAATACTAGATTCAACAGTTCGAGTTTTTCCAATTTGAATTATTACACAAAATTCTTGCCAGAAACAGAATGCTATATACTGTATATCGGGCACCCCAAAATCTCAGATCTGCATATTTTGCTGTGAGGAGACATGTTGCTTCTGGTCACAGGTTCAGGAATGACAAAAAAATCACAACATTAATTAAAAATTAACCCTACACATAGCATTGTTGGGTGATTTGGAAAGTCATAGTCAATCAATTATATAATAATACTTGTCGGAAAGGTTTTCATCTTTAGCTCAAAATCGGTGGATACCATGCGATTAGAAAGATTCTAAATGAATGTAAAACATCACAGCATAGTTGAAAAATATGACACGAGGGTGGTCTATGGTGATAGGTGGAATGCAGGGCCTGTCTTTGCCGTTCTGCCGCTCTAGGCGAAACCAAAAAAGTAATCAAAATGACATTGAAAAAGTTTTGAAAAAATACATATTTTCCAGACGTTGAAGTTAGGTTCAATTTAAAATCGGAATCCAATTTGAAAATATATTTTCCATATGTTTAACATTTTGAATGTTGAACAATACATAATTTCCAGAGGATGAAATCAGGTTAATTTTCAGTTCTGAATGAAAGTTGAAAATAGGCTACTTTATTTTCCGTATGTTGAAAATATGTATTTTCTAGATCTATTTTATGGATGTTGAAATCAGGCTCATTTTGGGTTCTGAATGAAAGTTGAAAATAAGTAATTTATAGACGTCTGTGTTTGGGCCAAATCAAAGGCTGGTCCCGACCGGACCAAAGACCAATGTCTGTCGATATGGAAATTAAGTCCGGACTCACCAAAACAAAAGACGTCCAAATGGCTGGCTGCGTTTATTGAGGTGTAACCGACAGCGTTGCCTGAAATGTAATTTTATGAATGCCCATCTATGTGATAAGTCTACTGGATAAAAAAAGATGTCCAAAAGACGTCTGCTCTTGCTTATTGGGGTATCCTACCATGTTGACCAGCAATGGCATTTTATGAATGTCAATCCATGTTGTAGGCCCACCGTTCGTAAAATGGGCTGATGCATTGGCTTTATGAGTCCTGACTCATGTGACTAATCAATTTGGCTATTTAAGCTCTGAAAATCAGCTACCCAAATGTCAAGCAGTTATCGTGAGCCTATTTGCAATGTCTTTACACAGCTGGAAATACAGAAGTATTTTCTTTTTCGCAATGATCAGCTTGTTAAAAAATGATGGATACAAACTTGAAATCACTGATCATTACAATGGGGTGAAACTCCTGGACAATAGTTGTGATTGTCCATTCCATATTGTTCATTTTACTTTGACCTGTCCTGTTTTTAGGACATGTTTTGTTGATGTGATAGTACATTTTTTATTTGATTGAGCGCCATTTAGGTTAGGCTATTTGATCAGAGAAACCTGCATAATGTAAAAAGTGTCCGTTTCATTGCATTGCCATACATTTTATCTCCAGCCTGTAGACTACAGAAAAGGTCACATACTCTTTCTACCATATCCTATATCTGCTACATGATTTATGTTAGATTATTTTTTTTTGACGCAACGTTGGAGTGCCGCAGCATGCGTCTCTCCAACAGCACCCTGGTGAGGCGCGCTGGGAAAGGACAAGCATAATATTTTTGCGCCCCTGCCTTTGATAAAGCGAGCACTGCTTGTCACAGAGGCATCAACGCTCACCTAAAAAGCCAATATGCCTCTGGTTAAGAGAAATTGTCATTGTTTTTGGGCAGAATTATGTGAGATTTTATGGGTTGTTGGAGGCGCGTCTTGGTCAGTTTACCTCAAATTCCGCCTTTGTCAATCTGCCGCTGTAGACGGCGGCCTAAACCTGCCGAATGAGATGGCTGGCCATGATGGGATGGGCTGAGAGTAGCTGAGGGGTGGGATTAAGGAGATCGGTAATGATATTACTGAAAACACGACAAAAATTGCAGAGTTGCAAAGAAAAAGCCATATTTCAGACTGGCCAATAAAAAGAAAAGATTAAGATGGGATAAACAACACAGACACTGGACAGAGGAATTCTGTCTAGGCCAGCATCCCGGAGTCACCTTTTCACTGTTGAGACTGGTGTTTTGTGGGTACTATTTAATCAAGCTGACAGTTGAGGACTTGTGAGGCGTCTGTTTCTCAAACTGGACACTAATGTACTTGTCCTCTTGCTCAGTTGTGCACCCAATCCTCTTTCTATTCTGGTTAAAGCCATTTTGCGCTGTTCTGTGAAGGGAATAGTACATAACATTGTATGAGATCTTCATTTCATTGTATGAGATCTGGCATTTCTCACATGGAATAGCCTTCATTTCTCAGAACAAGAATAGACTGATGAGTTTTAGAAGAAAGTTCTTTATTTCTGGCCATTTTGAGCCTGTAATCGAACCGACAAATGCTGATGCTCCAGATACTCAACTAGTCTAAAGAAGGCCAGTTTTATTGCTTCTTTAATCAGCACAGGTTTTCAGCTGTGCCAACGTAATTGCAAAACGGTTTTCTAATGCTCAATCAGCCTTTTAAAATGATAAACTTGGATTAGCTAACACAACGTGCCATTGGAACACAGGAGTGATGGTTGCTGATAATGGGCCTCTGTACGCCTATATAGGTATCCCATTAAATATCAGCCGTTTCCAGCTACAATAGTAATTTACAACATTAACAGTGTCTACACTGTATTTCTGATCAATTTGATGTTATTTTAATGGACAAAAAAAATACTTTTCTTTCAAAAACATGGACATTTCTAAGTGACCCCCAAACTTTTGAACAGTAGTGTGTATGTAAAATAAATAGCAATGGTGGTTGGCTGGAAAGGAACTAAGATGAATGACAAAAACACTGAATTCCTGAAATGTATAGGCTCTATTGGCTTATTTAAAAGCAAACAATGCCTTGGGAAGATTGATTGTAGATGTAATACGTGATAGGCCTATATATTTTAAACTCATCTCCATAGTCAATCCTGGGTTAAAATGTATCTGCTGGGTAATGGTTTTAATGCATTATCCTTGTTGGACCCTGTACACAGATTGTCTTGAACGTGAGGTATAGCCTCTATAGCCAGGGTAGCCTAGTGGTTAGAGCGTTGGACTAGTAACCAGAAGGTTGCAAGTTCAAACCCCCGAGCTGACAAGGTACAAATCTGTCGTTCTGCCCCTGAACAGGCAGTTAACCCACTGTTCCTAGGCCGTCATTGTAAATAAGAATTTGTTCTTAACTGACTTGCCTAGTAAAATAAATAAAGGTAATGAAGAAACATGGTTAACACCCACACACTGCATAAAATTTGGACACAAAATCTCTATGATCACAAACCTGGGAAATACAAAAACGGTTTACACAAGGGCCACTTTTTAATGTTCAAACACATTGCCTGAAAAGCACATATCACTAGTGACTGAGGGAGGTCTGGGTATTGTTATGGTAAGAGGATATGTACAGTAGCTCAGGGCTATGCAAAGGTAGTAGTTAGTTGTGCACAGAGACTGTTTCTGTTTTGTGCTTGTTAGCTCATACTACCTCTCGCGTGGTCTTCTATGTGCACGGTGAGGTAATGGCCAGGTATATATATATTTTTTACTCACACATTCACCAACTGTGCAGTTACTTTACCATCCAAATTATGTGTCGACTATACCTGACTACTTTCACTGTAGAATAATGTACGACATTTGATATTTACTCATCCATACTGACACCAGAAACAGATCAGTTAGCATGAAAGGAAACAATACTTGAAAATAAGATACTTTAATGCCACACCCATAAAACAGTGCAGATTAAAGCAGAGTTTGAGCTCATTTTCATACCATACTGCGTGTAGAGTGCCCTCCTGGTAAGAACCTTGGGTACTGTGTACCTTCCTTAGCATTTGACAGGAAACACAGCACTTATCTTTCCCCTTTTGCAGCTGTTTGGACTCATAGCGCTGGAATGCTTTGAATGAGTGCCATTCCTGTACTTGGGAGTAGTTGAACCAAAGAGCTTGTTCACTGACCATTGGCTAGACGTCAAAATATTATTTTGGATGGTTCGGCGCTATGCAATCATTTGACTATCGCGCCAGGGATTTCTAACCAAATCCTTGCAGCGATTAAATTGGACAGGAACATTCCTTCATGTCTAGATTCTAGATGAATTAACTTTAATTGGAAAGTATTTCAAAATCAATTAATCTTTAAAGTCATTCTACCACCTTCAAAAGTCCCAGTTAGCCTTTTCCCCACCTCCTTAAGAGTAAAATTTGGACACAATGGCTTCTACCTGTAATATCTCATATGCACGAGCTGACAGAGAGCTTGTTAAATGTATGGAGGTGACATATAAAGTATTGCCTGTGTGGTATGGTTGGTACCGACTGTAGCATGATGACCTGTCTGCTGCATGTGTTTGAATCTGCAATGAGTGTGCACTTCTCCATTTCTGACCCTGAATCTCTGCTGCCCAAAATACCTCCACATTCCTCAGTCTCTGGAGTTTAAAGGACCTCAATCGAGAAAGGAAAACAGCAACGCAATACATTTTATTCAGCTGTACATCATGAAAAATGTTGTTAGGTGGACATTATCAAGTGCAATACTAGTGAGATAAAGTAGCAAGTGCTTTAATAATCACATTATATTAAAAAGGAATAAAGACATCTAAACAAGCATAGCAACACTGTACATTGGGAGGAAAGTGGAAACAAAAATATGATTCAAATATAACCAGCAGAAAGTATATAGATGTGTGTGTATATAGCCTAGTTACTACCAGTCAAAATAAGTCTGTTAGAGTCTTACGTACCATCCTTTTTTTGCTCAAGGGAGGGAACATTTTATATTACAGAGAGCCCGCTCACAAACCCCATCTGAGTCATGATTCTCAATCCATGGAACTGCATGAAAAGGAGTAAAAACAAATAATCAGACACTGCGTTGCAGGGGCCAAGGGCATGTGTGGTGGCAGATTGTGGGTCGTCATGACTGAGGAGTCATAACTGCTGTGGAAGTCTGGACAGTACCATGGAGGGGGTTGCAGGCAGGCTGGAGCACTCCGGAACTAAAGAGTTGCTCCTGTATCTCTTGCTCATAACATGTCATAATGCCTCAGTCACTGTGGGGCCCTGGCTTACATAGCAGTCCTCTTAAATGTCTGAGTTGAGGCTGAGGTTGGCCAACCTGGGGTCCGAGTTGATCTCATACCTATAATGGTAGCCCTCCATGTGGTCCCTGCATGCGTCCCGAATATTGTATATCCACCGCTTGATCCCCTTCCTGTTGAGGTAGAGGACCAGCAGAAAGATCACTCCAATCAAAGCCAGCACCATGCCCAGAAAGACATACGAGGTCTCCAGCACACCTTTCATTTCACCTGAAAAGGTACACTCCAACTCTTTTATCTGGAGCAACGGTAACTGCCTCAGAACCTCAGGGTCAGAACAGGTCATATTCTGCTTGTCTGTGACCTGCTCAGAGCTTTTCAACCAGGCCACAAGGTCCTCGATATTGCAGTCACAGAGCCAAGGGTTTCCTGCCAGATGCACCTGAAGCCCAGGCTTGAGGCTGAAGTCCATCAGTGTAGTGTTGGGTAGTTCCCTCAGGGAATTGTCCCTCAAGTCTAACTCACGAAGCCGAGGAACACTCAGCGTCCCATTCTGGATGAAAATGAGGGAGTTGTTTTGTAGGTTGAGGATCGTGAGGTTGGAGAGGCGGGAGAACATGTCCTCAGGGAGGACCACCAAGTCATTGTTGGACAGGTCTAAGCGGGTAAGTTGAAGGGCTCCGCCACTCCGTAGCAGACTGAAGAGCTCATCCATGGAAGTATGGTTGTAAAAAGCCCTGCTGAGGTTAAGGTCCAGCAGTTTGTTGTAATCAGAGAAGGCTTGAGCACTAAAATGCAGAATCCTGTTGTTACTCAAGTCTAGCAGCCTGAGATTTGGCAAGTTGTTGAATACATTGTGGTCCACAAGCTCTACCTGGTTTCCTGTGAGATACAAGTCTGTTAACTGCTCAAGGGGCACAGGGAAAGACACAGCTGTGAGATGGGAAATGTTGTTCCCGGTAATGAAAAGGGTTTTAGTGTTTGCTGGCAATGGCTGTGGAACCGCGAGTAAGCCCTGGTTCAAACATTTGACCGTGGATGTGAAACAGACGCATTTGTCAGGACAGGCTGAATTTGAAACAAGGACAGCAAAGAAAAACCACAAACGAAGCAGAGTCGTATTCTCTCGGGTTTCTTCAAGTTTACAACATAACAATGAGCTCAAAACAAGCATTTTCTCACCCGTGGTTCCAATGAGTCTGATAGATGAAACGAAGCACAACGCGTAGAACGTGTACAAATGTTTTTTTTTCCCCCGAGTCACACAATCCACCTTCAAGTTCCTGTCCTCCACATGCAAAATGCTACTTTTCAACCTTTTTCCTGAAGTAAATAGCTTCACTTCCGATTTAAACTGGGTGGCAACGATTACATTCATTAGCTAAACAGCATCCTCGCATACATTTACGAAGAGAAAAGTTTTGTTGCCAACCAGTCTCACACCATGCTCATCGTGTTAGTGGGGCTTTCAAATCCGGTTGACGTTCGTTTTATCGCAATTCTCACTAAAATGTATTCGCACACGCACGAGTCAGCCTTTGACGCGAAGTGCGTAAACAGCCATTAGATTTCGAGGAGTCCAACAAAGCACAGAAAACACGACATAATGTTCGAACAAAAGTATCTGAGCACACTTGGTCCAACGACGCATCCCTCGAATCAAAAGAATAGACCCTTCTCCAAGTGGGGTATGCGAAAAATTAGTCCGCGACGGCCAAACCACTGCAAGGCTTAGGCTATACCATGTTCCATTACAATGGGTGAGCAATGAAGCTTTTGTAACTTTATGTTGGCATTCAACAAATTCAATATTTGTTATATATCCTTATTATTGCTCACATTTCTGGTTTCCTTTATTTATTTAAATGTATATACAAGCACAATATGTGCAGTCTCTATTGTGCATTTGCCTAATGGTCAAGAAATGCTATGGGTGTGCACCAAATAAACCACTGCTTCATAGCAGAAGTAGCCTAGTTTGATCTAATGAAAGGTTTTCGATCCAAAATCAAACACATCATCAACTATACTCAATTATTGGAAACTGTAAACAAGTATTGCATATTATTTAATATAATTAGTTACATTTCAGATACATTGTAGATATCAGGGCCACTCAGCCAATGTGCTGGAGAGCTAAGGGAATGCAGTTTTAAACCTTCGAACACAAGAACCCATTAGTCTCAGACTTTATGATTCAATTGAAAAATTATTGTCAAGTGAAAATCCATCACTTTGGTTGTGTAATGCACTTCCTCACTTAATGTAGGCTATTATATGCTTTTAGAGGGGAATGACAATAAAAAGATAGAGCATAATGTGGGTGGTTTAATGTACTATAGCCTACTGGGCTGTGCTTTTTTGAATAACCAGCAGTAAAATATGAGCATAGCCAGCTGTGGGAAGTAGGGGTTCTGAAGGTGCTGCAGATAAATAGTATATATATATATATATAATAATAAATAAAATATGACTTTTTTTGTCCCACAAAATTAGTGAACTAGAACCCCCTCACCCGACAGCACCCCCAACCCAGAACATCTTCCCACGGCCATACATGTGTCATTTTAGACAGTGATCGTTAATTTATATTAGTTAACAGCCAATATATAATCCTAACTGATTGATGAGGAGCACAAAGTCCCCAGGGTCCAGGGCATAACACTGATGAAGTTCTGGAGTGGAGAGAAACCAAGCACTGCTGTTAGTGTGTGTGTGTGGGTGTGGGTGTGTGTGATTGAGAGAGAAATAGTACATAGGTTTACAGTAAAATTCATGCTCTTATACATGTAGTTACATTTATGTCATTTAGCAGATACTCTTATCCAGAGTGACTTACTGGAGCAATATGGGTTAAGTGCCCTGCTCAAGGGCACATCAACAGATTTTTCAAACCAGTGACCTTTTGGTTACTGGCCCAACGCTCTTAACCGTTAGGCTACCTGCACTGTAATTACTCTAGTAACAACAGTACTCTAGTAACAACATTCTATTAAAATGTTAATGATAAAAACCTATTAACATTACTTTTAGTGATCCATTGTAATGTTTTTGTAATTACATAAGAGAAACTTATCCCCTTGTGAAATAGCTAAACTGGTGCTGACCAGAACTTAATCTGGTCCAAATAATGGAGAGCAGCATTCAAATAGTTTATTTCCAAAATGGTATATCCACCAATTTTTCTTTTTTTTTCTTCATCAGAAATAAATGTTTATGTGTACCTTTTATGTGTGTGTGTGTAAAATATTACTGTTCTTGTTTCCCCCTGCAAAACGCTATGTATATACAGTGGGGCAAAAAAGTATTTAGTCAGCCCCCAATTGTGCAAGTTCTCCCACTTAAAAAGATGAGAGAGGCCTGTAATTTTCATCATAGGTACACTTCAACTATGACAGACAAAATTAGAAAAAAATCAAAAAAATCACATTGTGGGATTTTTAATGAATTTATTTGCAAATTATGTTGGAAAATAAGTATTTGGTCACCTACAAACAAGCAAGATGTCTGGCTCTCACAGACCTGTAACTTCTTCTTTAAGAGGCTCCTCTGTCCTCCACTTGTTACCTGTATTAATGGCACCTGTTTGAACTTATTATCAGTATAAAAGACACCTATCCACAACCTCAAACAGTCACACTCCGAACTCCACTATGGCCAAGACCAAAGAGCTGTCAAAGGACACCAGAAACAAAATTGTAGACCTGCACCAGGCTGGGAAGACTGAATCTGCAATAGGTAAGCAGCTTGGTTTGAAGAAATCAACTGTGGGAGCAATTATTAGGAAATGGAAGACATACAAGACCATTGATAATCTCCATCGATCTGGGGCTCCGCGCAAGATCTCACCCCCTGGGGTCAAAATGATCACAAGAACGGTGAGCAAAAATCCCAGAACCACACGGGGGGACCTAGTGAATGACCTGCAGAGAGCTGTCCCAAAGTAACAAAGTCTACCATCAGTAACACACTACGCCGCCAGGGACTCAAATCCTGCAGTGCCAGACGTGTCCCCCTGCTTAAGCCAGTACATGTCCAGGCCCATCTGAAGTTTGTTAGAAAGCATTTGGATGATCCAGAAGAAGATTAGGAGAATGTCATATGGTCCGATGAAACCAAAATAGAACTTTTTGGTAAAAACTCAACTCGTTGTGTTTGGAGGACAAAGAATGCTGAGTTGCATCCAAAGAACACCATACCTACTGTGAATCATGGGGGTGGAAACATCATGCTTTGGGGCCGTTTTTCTGCAAAAGGACCAGGACGACTGATCCGTGTAAAGGAAAGAATGAATGGGGCCATGTATTGTGAGATTTTGAGTGAAAACCTCCTTCCATCAGCAACAGCCCCAAAACATCACTGCTCTAGATGAGATCTGCATGGAGGAATGGGCCAAAATACCAGCAACAGTGTGTGAAAACCTTGTGAAAACGTTTGACCTCTGTCATTGCCAACAAAGGGTACATAACAAAGTATTGAGATAAACTTTTGTTATTGACCAAATACTTATTTTCCACCATAATTTGCAAATAAATTCAGAAAAAATCTTACAATGTGATTTTCTGGATTTTTTTTCTCATTTTGTCTGTCATAGTTGAAGTGTACCTATGATGAAAATTACAGGCGTCTTATCTTTTTAAGTGGGAGAAGTTGCACAATTGGAGGCTGACTAAATACTTTTTTGCCCCACTGTATATACCCCATTGTTTAGCTGGAATAGAAGTATCCTGTATATTTAACATATAAATTCTACCTATAATAAATCTAGCATCATGCTATAGCTTTTAGTTGGTCTCGCCCCCAGTAGCACCCTATTCCCTGTATTGTACACTACTTTTGACCAGAGCCCAGATCTCATATGATGGTTAAATATAGGCCTATTTTTTCATATTTAAGTACATAAATACATTTGTACAGTTCTTTATTAAAATGTAATTATGTGTCACATTTAACGGTGTAAAACTTTGTAGTGCAACCTTTTTTTCTCAGAGTGAGGCAGACATAACACTACATGGCCAAAGGTATGTGGACACCTGCTCGTCAAACATCTTATTCCAAAATCATATGCATTAATCTGGAGTTCCCTTTGCTGCTACAACAGCCTCCACTCTTCTGGGAAGGATTTCCACTAGATGTTGAAATATTGCTGCTGGGACTTCTTTCCATTCATCCACAAGTGCATTAGTGAGGTCGGGCACTGAAGTTGGGCGATTAGGCCTGGCTCGCAGTTGGCTTTCCAATTAATCCCAAAGGTGTTCGATGGGGTTGAGGTCAGGGCTCTGTGCAGGCCAGTCAAGTTATTCCACACCAGTCTAGACTGACCATTTATGTATGGACCTTGTTTTGTGCATGGGGGCACAAAACAGCCCCAGACCATTATTCCTCCTCCACCAAATTTTACAGTTGGCACTACATTTGGGCAGGTAGCGTTCTCTTAACATCCGCCAAACCCAGATTAGTCCGTCGGACTGCCAGGTGGTGAAGCGTGAATCATCAACCCAGAGAACGCATTTCCACTGCTCCAGAGTCCAATTGCGGCAAGCTTTACACCACTACAGCGGACATGGGACATTGCAAATGGTGATCTTAGGCTTGTGTGCGGCTGTTCGGCCATGTAAACCCATTTCATGAATCTCTTGAGTAACAGTTATTGTGCTGACATTGCTTCCAGAGGCAGTTTAGAATTCAGTAGTGAGTGTTGCAACCGAGGACAGATTATTTGTACATGCTACACACTTCAGTGCTTGGCGGTCCTGTTCTGTGAGCGTGTGTGGCCTACTACTTCGTAGCTGAGCTGTTGTTGCTCCTAGGCGTTTCCACTTCACAATAAAAGCTCTTACAGTTGACCGGGGCAGCTCAAGCAGGGCAGACATTTGAGGAACTGACTTGTAGGAAAGCTGGCATCCTATGAAGGTGCCACATTCAAAGTCACTGAGCTCTTCAATAAGGCCATTCCACTGCCAATGTTTGTCCATGGAGATCGCATGGCTGTGTGCTCGATTTCATACACCTGTCAGCAACGGGTATGGCTGAAATAGCCAAATCCACTAATTTCAACGGTTGTCCACATACTTTTTGGCATTTATTGTATCTAGTTTTGCAACAAATTCTTTGTCTCCACGAAATAAAACCATCTAGTGATAGGTTTCAAACAAATACATGCCTGTCATTTAACAACCAATGCCAGGATTTGATGGTGAACAAACACACTAATCTCCTTCCTACGTTCTTTAAACTAAAAAATCGTATTTACCAAAATTTCTTAAAAAGGATATATAGTGTTTTGAATTGAAACTCTTCATAACTACACAGGCATGAGTTTTGAAGAATAACCTAATTTAAAGATTTACCAAAGTATGTACCAAAGTCTTTCTGACTGCACTCTTTCCTCATTAGTGGTGGTTTTTAATGACTGGCCTCCTGATCTTACTCAGCAGCAGAATTGTTCTCCTAGGATTAAGAAGAATAATGCTGCTATTGTAGCAAAAAAAGTACATGTGTGACTAGAGAAGGAAAGACTCATCAATATGTAATTGTGTGTCAAGCCCTGGCGTGGACCCAATGTCTAACCCTAACTCCAACCTTGACCTCTTATCTATTCTTAACTGAGTGACCATCATTTGAAACTAAGAGATGTGGAGGAGAAATCATTTTTCCTTTTCAGGAAACTTCATGCATTTATTACTTGAGGTCATGATGTATTATTTTCAAGTTGTAAACCAGTGGCCCAAGGGTAGGCAAACCTGGACCTACTCTGGGCACCCCCAGGACCAGAGAAACCAGTTATAAGATAAAAAACAAACAACATATTGTGTTGATATAACAATCAATACGTTCATGTAATTAGTCTACTCCCAACTCGTAACTCAGAGTAGGTGTCACTTTTCGTTAATTAAAAAACAGCCTATTTCTCCAAGCAGTGACGTCAATCATCGAGAGGAATTATTTAAGCGATTATAGTGAAACCGTCCAATTGAAAACGGGATTGCAAGATCTCTCAACCAATTAGAAGTCTCCGTGTTGCCCAGCCTCCCTCTTTTTTGGATCCTTACTTAACTGTGGAATAGCATCTGTTTTGTTCAAATATCTAGGTTTAATTAGAGCATTTAGCGATGTATATTTTTGAAACGATGACACAGTGGATGTGTATCATTGGCGCAAGCTTCATAAGCACTTTCGTCTTCATCTAGCGACAGGTGAGAAAGTGAAATGTGATCGTGGCAATCTATTTTCAATGCAACTCGCTAGCATAGCTAATCTAACTAAACATCATCACGTCAGTGACATCATTCAGACCTCGATGGTCACATCAGAGTAACAACCAACCATACATTGTCACCTGTGCCGTATATAACACGTTTTATTTAGATTAAAGTATTTGAGATATTGTCCAATGTGTTAATGGTTTGTAGCTCATTTTCATATTTCCAAGTTCAAATGCTAGCTAGCTATCAATGTAACGTTAGCAGGTAACTAGCCATGATTTAGAGGATGAAAGATTAAAGAAACTGCTAAATCATGGTGAAACACGTTGGTGTACATGTATATAGCTGGTTGCAATAACACTGGATTACTTTGTAACTAGCAGCACAATTAATAAAAATGGTGGCCTATTGTTTGGTGCAGTTCTCCCTAAGAGTCTTAACGTTAAGGTAACTATGTTAGTTAGCTAGCTAAGTAGCAAGTGGGGTAGATGGAAGCAGCATCGACTCTATCCGCTTCTAATTTAGCTAATCAAGATATGTTAGCTATGTTCACTACACTGTGGATATTTTAATGCACACCATAACCTGACAGGTATTTTGCAGGCCAATGCATCTTTATTTAAATACCTTTTTTATTATACTCATGTTTTTCACTTTCACAACTCCAAACGGTGCATGATGTGGAAACAGTCAAACTGTTGCATGTTCCTGTTTTGATACCCATTTTCGTGTTACTAAAAAGTTTATGCAATTTTTTTGGCCTGGAGTCAATAGACAGCCTAGCTCGGCTGCTATTATAGGCATAGTAGTGTCAAGTCAATTGATCCTTGATGGTTGTTTCTGCATATCTGGGGTGCTGAACTGCACGTTGACCTTTCAACATGTCTTGCTAGGTTTGAACCATTTCATCTATGTAGCATAGTACAGTTAAAGAGCAAGATGGGTATGTTGGATTTTCCAGAGCATGTATTTGTTCTTGGTGCTTTGAATAAGCTTGTTCTGTGGCTTTGTGGACACATTTAGTACATGCCAGGTTTATGTTGTGAAGTAGTTGTTTTCTCTGCCTTGCATGTACTTCCAGTGTTTTACAACGAATGACTGTCCACCCTTTCTCCCCCAGGTTCCGAATACAATTATGGAGTTTTGAGAAGGGTTTTGTGTGTCTTGGGGGGAAAGGGGGCCTTTCCCCTCAATTTGGATGGACTATTTGAAGGGACCTTCTGGAGGGTTAATGAACTTGTTGCCCTTTGTAAAATATTGTATTTAAAAAAAATATATATAATTGTAAAAGGAGAAGGTATTTTTGGAAATATTTCTAGTATATTTGTATTTTATATAAGTATAGTATTTATAGACGTTTATTTAATGAATTCCTGATGCCATTGTATGTTTCAAACACATTTGGTTGTGTTGAGCTTTGGGTTGACATGGTGGACTGACCTAAAACAAGGCCCTGGGGTTGCTAGGGTGCGGTGGAACCTCAACACAAGCACAATTCTAGCACCCCAAAACAATCTCCCACCTTTTTCTATTTTCTTCCCAGAGCAGCTACATTAAAACATTATAGTTTCAAAGTCAAACTGACTTGCCCTAAAGCATTATCTTAGGGTTTGTTGTACTGAAGGGTGTGTCAGTGTTTGTTTTAGAGTTGGGAGTGTAGGGGGAGCAGGGTCTCCCTGACGGCGTTAGAGCGGGGAGTTCACAGCAAGGTTTAGAAGTCACTCAGGATGAGCGTGGTGATGGCAACCCCAGACTGCACGCCAAAATGCCGCTCCATGCGGCATGCAGATGAGGTGGTGGCGGCGCTGACGCAGGGTTCAGAGGGGCGCCTGCGGGCCTTCCTCAACACTCACTGCCACAACGCGGCCACACTGAGGGACGCCTTCGGCCGCACGGCCCTGCACCTGGCCGCATCGCTGGGCAAGAGGGCCCTGCTGGAGTGGCTGCTGGAGAGCAAGAGCGCTGACCTCATGGTGAAGGACAAGGAGTCTGGCTGGACCGCCCTGCACCGCAGCGTCTTCTACGGACACATCCACTGCCTCATGTCACTTGTTAAGGTGAGTCTCCCTCTGTGTTTCAGAACTAATTTTGAGATGACTGGGCCTCCTTTGGCCTCTACAACACAGTGGCAAGACAAAGGTATGTGAACCCTTTTGTATTACCTGGATTTCTGCATAAATTGGTCATCAAATTTGATCTGATCTTCATCAAAGTCAAACAATAGATAAACACAGTGTGCTTAAACTAATAACACACAAACAATTATATGTTTTCATGTCTTTATTGAGTATACCGTGTTAACATTCACAGTGCAGGGTGGGAAAAGTATGAGAACCCTTGGATTTAATAACTGGTTGACCCTCCTTTGGCAGCAATGACCTCAACTAAAAGTTTTCTGTAGTTGACCTGCACAACGGTCTGGAGGAATTTTGGACCATTCCTCTTTATAAAACTGTTTCAGTTCAGCAATGTTCTTGGGATGTCTGGTTGAACCGCTCTCTTGAGGTCATGCCACAGCCTCTCAATCGGGTTGAGGTCAGGACTCTGACTGGGCCACTCCAGAAGGTGTATTTGCTTCTGTTGAAGCCATTTATTTATTTTTTGTGTGTGTGTTTTGTGTCATTGTCCTGTTGCAACACCCAACTTCTGTGCTTCAATTGGCGGACAGATAGCATTACGTTCTCCTGCAAAAAGTCTTGATTAACTTAGGAATTCATTTTTTACGTCGATGATAGCATGTAGCAAAGCAGCACCGAAACATGATGCTTCCTCCACCATACTTTACAGTTGGGATGAGGTTTTGATGTTGGTGTGCTGTGCCTTTTTTTTTCTCCACATGTAGCGTTGGGTTTGTTCCTTCCAAAGAACTCAACTGTAGTTTAATCTCTCCACAGAATATTTTGCCAGTAGCACTGTGGAACATCCAGGTGCTCTTTCAGATGTGCAGCAATGTTTTTTTTGGACAGCAGTGTCTTCCGTGGTGTCCTCCTATGAACACCATTTTTGTTTAGTGGTTTATGTATCGTAGACTTGTCAACAGAGATGTTATTATGTTCCAGAGATTTCTGTAAGTCTTTAGCTGACACTCTCTAGGATTCTTCTTGACCTCATTGAGCATTCTGCACTGCTCTTGTAGTCATCTTTGCAGGATGGCCACTCCTAGGGAGAGTAGCAACAGGGCTGAAATTTCTCCATTTATAGACCATTTGTCTTACTGTGGACTGACGAACATCAAAGCTTTTAGAGATCATTTTGTAACCCTTTCCACGTTTGTGCAAGTCAACAATTCTTCTTCTGAGATATTTTGTTCGAGGCATGGTTCACTTCAGGAAATGCTTCTTGTGAACAGCAAAGTCACATTTTGTGAGGTTTTTTTATAGGGCAGTGCAGCTCTAACTAACATCTCCAATCTCGTCTCATTGATTGGACTCCAGGTTAGCTGACTCCTGATTCTAATTAGCTTTTGGAGAAGTCATTAGCCTGGGGATTCACATACTTTTCCCAACCTACACTGTGAATGTTTAAATTATGTATTCAATACAGACAAGACGAATACAATATTTTGTTTATTATTAGTTGTAGCACATTGTGTTGGTATATTGTTGTGACTTAGATGAAGATCGGATCAAATTTTTTAGGCCCGATTTATGCAGAAATCCAGGTCATTCCAAAGGGTTTACATACTTTTGCTTGCCACTGTAAATGGTTGGTATGTGGAGGAAGACATTTATATGGCTTCCATTGGCAGTACTTTTGATATGTAGCTACTCTTTTCTTGCGTGCTTCATGACTGGCCTACAGCTAGGTGTAGTTAAATGGAAATAATATTTTTGCTCTAGTCTAGAATGGTGCTTCTATGTTGCAGCATGGTGGCATTCTCTCCACCCAGGATAAGGAGGGCCTCTCTGTCCTAGACTTAACCATGAAGGACAGACCAGCACACGTGGTATTTACAAAGACTGGTGAGGATCGCTTATCATTTCATATCGATCTCTCATTTGGACTATGCATGATAAAAAGGGAAAAGCGGATGTTTCCTTTAAGCACATAGTCAAGACGGTTGTCAATCGTTGTTGCCTACTTGTAGAAAATAGTGTTGGAAGTCTTGGCTGTGGCAGGCATTTTTTTTATAACACTTCTGGTTTTCTCTCTCTCAGACCCTACTGAGGTTTATACCTGGGGGAACAACATCAATTTCAGTCTGGGGCATGGGAACCAGGAGAGCAGGCATCATCCTGAGATTGTGGATCTGTTTTCCCGGACCGGGGTTTACGTCAAACAGGTAAACAAACCGACTACTATTTTTATTTATTTTATTTCACCTTTATTTAACCATGGAGGCTAGTTGAAAACAAGTTGTCATTTGCAACTGCGACCTGGCCAAGATAAAGCATAGCAATTCGACACATACAACAAAACAGAGTTACACATGGAATAAACAAAACATCCAGTCAATAATACAGTAGAACAAAAGAAAACAAAAAGACTATATACAGTGAGTGCAAATGAGGTAAGTTAAGGAAATAGGCCATGGTGGCGACACAATTACAATATAGCAATTTAACACTGGAATGGTAGATCGGCAGAAGATGAATGTGCAAGGTAGAGATACTGGGGTGCAAAGGAGCTAAATAAATAAATACCAGTATGTGGATGAGGTAGGTAGATAGATGGGCTGTTTACAGATGGGCTATGTACAGGTGCAGTGATCTGTAAGCTGCTCTGACAGCTGGTGCTTAAAGCTAGTGAGGGAGATGTGAGTCTCCAGAATTCAGAGATTTTTGCAATTCGTTCCAGTCATGGGCAGCAGAGAACTGGAAGGAAAGGCGGCCAAAGGAGGAATAGGCTTTGGGGGTGACCAGTGAAATATACCTGCTGGAGCGCGTGCTGCTATGGTGACCAGTGAGCTGAGATAAGGCGGGGCTTTACCTAGCAGAGACTTGTAGATAACCTGTAGCCAGTGGGTTTGGCGACGAGTATGATGCGAGGGCCAACCAATGCGAGTGTACAGGTCGCAATGGTGGGTAGTGTATGGAGCTTTGGTGACAAAACGGATGGCACTGTGATAGACTGCATCCAATTTTTATTTTATTTTAATTTTATTTTACCTTTATTTTACTTGGCAAGTCAGTTAAGAACAAATTCTTATTTACAATGACGGCATAGGAACAGTGGGTTAACTGCCTGTTCAGGGGCAGAACGACAGATTTGTACCTTGTCAGCTCGGGGGTTTGAACTTTCAACCTTCCGGTTACTAGTCCAACGCTCTAACCACTAGGCTACCCAGCCGCCCCATTTATGTGTTGGAGGCTATTTTATAAATGACATCACCAAAGTCGAGGATCGGTAGGATGGTCAGTTCTACGAGGGTATGTTTGGCAGCATGAATGAATGATGCTTTGTTGCGAAATAGGAAGCTGATTCTAGATTTAATTTTGGATTGGAGATGCTTAATGTGAGTCTGGAAGGAGAGTTTACAGTCTAACCAGACACCCAGGTATTTGTAGTTGTCCACATATTCTAAGTCAGAGCCGTCCAGAGTAGTGATGCTGGACGGGCGAGCAGGTGCGGGCAGCGATTGATTGAAAAGCATGCATTTAGTTTTACTTGCGTTTAAGAGCAGTTGGAGGCCACGGAAGGAGAGTTGTATGGCATTGAAGCTCGTCTGGTGGTTAGTTAACAAAGTGTCCAACAAAGGGCCAGAAGTATACAGAATGGTGTCGTCTACATAGAGGTGGATCAGAGAATAACCAGCAGCAAGAGCGACATCATTGCTGTATACAGAAAGTCAGCCAGAGAATTGAACCCTGTGGCACACCCATAGAGACTGTCAGGTCCAGACAACAGGCCCTCCGATTTGACACACTGAACTCTATCAGAGAAGTAGTTGGTAAACCAGGCGAGGCAATCATTTGAGAAACCAAGGCTGTCGAGTCTGCCGATAAGAATGTTGAGATTGACAGTCGAAAGCCTTGGCCAGGTCGATGAATACGGCTGCACAGCAATGTCTATTACCGATGGCGGTTATGATGTCGTTTAGAACCTTGAGCTTGGCTGAGGTGCACCCATGACCAGCTCTGAAACCAGATTGCATAGCAGAGAAGGTATGGTGGGATTCGAAATGGTCGGTGATCTGTTTGTTAACTTGGCTTTCGAAGACCTTAGAAAGACAGGGTAGGATAGATGTAGGTCTGTAGCAGTTTGGGTCGAGTGTCACCCCCTTTGAAGAGGGGGATGACCACGGCAGCTTTCCAATCTTTGGGAATCTGACTATACAAAAGAGCGGTTGAACAGGCTAGTAATAGGGTTTGCAACAATTTTGGTAGATAATTTTAGAAAGAGAGGGTCCAGATTGTCTGGCCCGGCTGATTTGTAGGGGTCCAGATTTTGCAGCTCTTTCAGAACATCGGCTATCTGGATTTGGGTAAAGGAGAAATGGTGGGTGCTTTGGCGGGTTGCCGTGGAGGGTGCCGGGCAGTTGACCGGGGTAGGGGTAGCGATGTGGAAAGCATGGCCAGCCATAGAGAAATGCTTATTGAAATTCTCAATTATAGTGGATTTATCGGTGGTGACAATGTTTCTTAGCCTCAGAGCAGTGGGCAGCTGGGAGGAGGTGCTCTTATTCTCCATGGACTTTACAGTGTCCTAGAACGTTTTTGAGTTAGTACTACAGGATGCAAATTTCTGTTTGAAAAAGCTTGCCATAGATTTTCTAACTGCCTGTGTATATTTGTTCCTAACTTCCCTGAAAAGTTGCATATCACGGGGGCTATTCGATGCTAATGCAGAACGCCGCAGGATGTTTTTGTGCTGGTCAAGGGCAGACAGGTCTGGCGTGAACCAAGGACTATATCTATTCCTAGTTCTAATTTCTTTGAGAGGGGCATGCTTATTTAAGATGGTGAGGAAGGTACTTTTTAAAGAATAGCCAGGCATCATCTACTGACGGGATGAGGTCAATGTCATTCCAGGATACCCTGGCCAGGTCGATTAGAAAGCCTGCTCGCAGAAGTGTTTCGGGAGCGTTTGACAGTGATGAGGGGTGGTCGTTTGGTCGCAGACCCATTACGGATGCAGGCAATGATCGCTGAGATCTTGATTGAAAACAGCAGAGGTGTATTTGGAGGACGAATTAGTTAGGATGACATCTATGAGGGTGCCCGTGTTTACTGATTTGGGGTTGTACCTGGTAGGTTCATTGATCATTTGTGTGAGATTGAGGGCATCAAGCTTAGTTTCCATTAGTTCACATATAGTATTGAGGGCCGAGCTGGGGGCAGAGGGAGGTCTATAGCAAGCTGCAACAGAGAGAGAGACTATAGAGATCCAGTAAATGTTCTCTTGAATTATTTTCAGTCTACGCTCTGTTCCGTTCCTCTTAAGTGGAGAAGATGTTCTGCCTCTGTTTGCCACCAGCCATTAGCTAGTCACATGAGTCATTATAGGGCTTCCCCACCTTAAACACCCTACTCTCCTGGGTCCTCCTCCCCCCCCACACAGACTTGGCCTCAATTTATGGCTCAGCAGGGGGATCCATCACAACAATGCTTATGTAAAAACACGGTTGTACCATCTGTGGCGTCTCCTGGATAACCAGCACGTCACCTGCAAAACAGACCCCCTCCTGGGATATTGCCCTCACAACAGGCTGCTCTCCCAGGAACAACGGGCATGTTTTGTATAAGTTGGCATTGTTCTTATTGGGTGGTTGTGTACGGTATAAGGGGTAAAATCACAGCAATGGTAACTGGCTATTATGAAGCTCTCTATTAACAAAATATTAACAAAAACCACATCAGGGCACCACTTTTAAAGTCTGGGAAACATCTAAGACACACTTTGTGTAGTTACCTTTTAATTCAAGTGCACATGCACCGAGCACTGTTTAGTTGGCTGTGTTTTTCTGTAGCACACGTGATAGTGTTAGCAAAACAAATGCCTACTGCACTGATGCAAATAATCCTGAAATAGTTCTACCACATAGGCAGAGTCTACTCTTTAGTTAGTTATTGTTATAATTGATTAGGTTTTTGGGAAAGCCTTTCCATCTACCAGAAGACAGTTATCATTAGCATTGCTGTATTTTTTTCCTGTTCCTTATTTTTTTGGTGTGGTCGCAACAATTTTGAGGCAATGCGCCTAAATGAATACAGGGGAAACACTGACTGACATCATTGTCCTATCACTATGGATTTGGGAGATTTAGAAATTGAAATATCAGGAGTGAGCTGCTGAGTGAGAGGGTGAATGAATGAGAGGAGTAGGACAGGTGCACTCGTCTTGGGTTCTGTGTCTGGCTTTGTCTAGCCCAACTCTGCATGGTTTAACCCACGTTGGCCTAATGTGCGATCTGCTCTACAGTGTCACTGATGGCAATGTGGAGGCTCTTAGTGTGACTATAGCTATTGGCACCAGACTGCACCTGTGTCACTGCCCAGTCTGTCTCTCTTTAGTATAGAGCAGGGTTCCCTAACTGTTGGCCCCTTGTTTTATTTGCCCCCCCCCCAAGTTTTCGGGGATAAAATGTGTTTTCATTGTTGGACATAAGACTGTAAAAACACCAGGAAATCCACTCAGTGATTTTAATTTAATAAATCTGTTCCAAATATTCCCACGCAAAATGGAAAGACGTGATCATATACAAATTTAAGCAAGGTTTGAAATGATTGTTTTAGTCAAACATTATCTTTTTGGGCATGTTGCAGTCAATTTGCAGTTTACAAATGATTTGTAATTACATTTGAAGTCAGAAGTTTACATACACCCTAGCCAAATACATTTAAACTCAGTTTCACAATTCCTGACATTTAATGCCATCTATTTGGTGAAGTGCATCAGTCCCTCCTGCAGCAAAGCACCCCCACAATATGATGCTGCCACCCCCGTGCTTCACAGTTGGGATGATGTTCTTCGGCTTGCAAGCGTTCCTCTTTTTCCTCCAAACATAATGATGGTCATTATGGCCAAACGGTTCTATTTTTGTTTCATAAACCAAAGAACATTTCTCCATAAAGTACGATCTTTGTCCCCATGTGCAGTTACAAACCGTAGTCTGGCTTTTTTATGACAGTTTTGGAGCAGTGGCTTCTTCCTTGCTGAGCGGCCTTTCAGGCTATGTCGATATATAGGACTCGTTTTACTGTGGATATAGATACTTTTGTACCTGTTTCCTCCAGCATCTTCACAAGGTCCTTTGCTGTTGTTCTGGGATTGATTTACACTTTCCGCACCAAAGTACGTTCATCTCTAGGAGACAGAACGTGTCTCCTTCCTGAGTGGTATGACAGCTACGTAGTCCCATGGTGTTTATACTTGCATAGTATTGTTTGTACAGATGAACGTGGTACCTTCAGGCATTTGTAAATTGCCAAGGATGAGCCAGACTTGTGGTCTACAATTTTTTTTTTCTTGGGTCTTGGCTGATTTCTTTTGATTTTCCTTTGACGTCAAGCAATGAGGCACTGAGTTTGAAGGTAGGCCTTGAAATACATTCACAGGTACACCTCCAATTGACTCAAATGATGTCAATTAGCCTATCAGAAGCTTCTAAAGCCATTCCATAATTTTCTTGAATTTTCCAAGCTCTTTAAAGGCACAGTCAACTTAGTGTATGTAAACTTCCGACCCACTGGAATTGTGATTAAGTGAAATAATCTGTCTGTAAACAATTGTTGGAAAAATTACTTGTCATGCAGAAAGTAGATGTCCTTACCGACTTGCCAAAACTATAGTTTGTTAATAAGAAATTTGTCGAGCGGTTGAAGAACAAGTTTTAATGACTCCAACCTAAGTGTATGTAAACTTTTGACTTCAACTGTATGTTCCGGCCCCTATCATCCGCTCAAAAACAAATCAGGCCGCGGCTGAATCTAGTTAATGGTCCCATGTGTTAGGTTTTAATTAAGAGTAAGAACACGACGGACACTATGAAAGCTTAAACCAAGTTTATTCTTCCTAAAGGATCGAACAGCTGAACAGACAAAAACATGTTTACAATGGTGGTGGTATGTGTACCCCAATTTGTGGATGTGGATTCTCCTCTCTAAACACTACTTCTCTGTTAGGCAGGAAATGAAGTGACGCGGGCAATAAACTCTTCCTTAACGTGACCTGACCTCAACCCCTTCATCACTAATCCACAGCTCTCTCCATTTTTCAGTGCTTCCACGTGATCGTTAACTTCTGGTGTAGACCTAAACCTAATCACTTACAATTTCAGTATGATACCTGATAATTTACCCTTTTCAAAGGTTTAGGAGTTAGAACCCAGAATCCATCACTGGTTTCGAGGGCGTTGAGAGGTCTGAGGAAGAGACCTTGTAAGGTGACTTTGTATTTTTTAGGTAATGTTCTAGAGATCTGTGAGGTAACATTGTGAAGATATAGACCCTAACTGTGGTTAGAACTGTTTTCCAGCGGTTATTTAGACTTATGCTAGGGAATGCAATCCTATGACTTCAGCTCTAGTGCTCTGCTACAGTTCATGATGTCATAGGGTGGCATGCATTCCTAGTTTACTACAGATTTTGACGAAAGTCTTTGGGTTAGATACATCTGATATATCTATAATGTCATATTGAAAGGTAATGACCAAACTTTTGAGTTTCATAATTATCTTATGGCAGGTTGCTTTTTAGCTTCTATATTTTATACACATTTTCATGACCTTTGCTCAGTGGGGAGCAGATTCCATTTCAAGACCTCTCAGCAACCTACTGGTACCCCCTACATGGAGCAGAGAGCCTTTGTCCTCAGTGCTACCTGCTCACAGTTCAGCAGGTGCTGGGTGTTAAATATTTAATCCAGTATGACATGCTTTAATTAAATGAGCCACGGCTGTGTGTGTGTGGGGCGCTGTCTCGTTATCAATGTGATACTCGGGGAAACATCCCTGTCGTCCTATTGCAAGCTGGAGGGGAGTGATGCATTATTAATGATGTTTACTTTTCCACTTGTGCCCCGGCCTAAAGTACCACCACTATTTGACTATTACTATGAGAGGGCTTTGGCCACGGAAATGGAAGAAGCGCACAATCAACAATCAAACATGCTGATGTCTTTGAGTTCTTGTAAAGAGAATTTGACAACGGAGCAGAATTTGTCTCCATGAATCGACCTACTTTATTGATGACCAAAAAAAATGTGTTTTCTTTCTTCTCAGGTGGTGCTGTGTAAGTTCCACACAGTGTTCCTGTCTCAGAAGGGACAGGTGTATACCTGTGGACACGGGCAGGGAGGTCGGCTGGGACACGGGGACGAACAAACATATCTGGTGAGAATACTATACTGTATTGCAGGGGTAGGACCAAGTCATTGTTTCACAAGTCACAAGTTACTCTTAGCACTCCAAGTCCCAAGTCAAGACAGGCAAGTCTCAAGTCAAGACCATTAATAAGTGTCAAGTTTCGAGTCCTAAACAATTCATAATGTACTCTTCACCAAATGTAATACCAGAGTAATAGTTAGTATATTACATTTACGCAAATCATGAATGCTTTTAAAAATACCGATTTAGTACCCCCCCCCCCCCCCCCCAATAGTGTATTACTATCGAGGATTGCTATGGGGTGCAATCAGGCGATGTAGGCTTGTACACAATCACCCAAACTTTGTTTTAGGAGTAGCAGTAACATCAGGCAGGATTTAGGCTACCAACTGCCTAGCCAGTTGTTGCTCAATCTTGGGTGCAATGATCACGTTCATGCACTGACTGACTGACTGGAGGCTCATTGATTTAACGTTATGTTAGCGTACATGATACACTAGTAAAGTAATAAAATATATACAGTGGGGAGAACAAGTATTTGATACACTACCGATTTTGCAGGTTTTCCTACCTACAAAGTCTGTAACTTTTTTAATCATAGGCACACTTCAACTGTGAGAGATGGAATCTAAAGCAAAAATCCAGAAAATCACATTGCATGTTTTTCAAGTAATTAATTTGCATTTTATTGCATGACATAAGTATTTGATCACCTACCAACCAGTAAGAATTCCAGCTCTCACAGACCTGTTAGTTTTTCTTTAAGAATCCCTCCTGTTCTCCACTCATTACCTGTATTAACTGCACCTGTTTGAACTTGTTACCTGTATAAAAGACACCTGTCCACACACTCAATCAAACAGACTCCAACCTCTCCACAATGGCCAAGACCAGAGAGCTGTGTAAGGACATCAGGGATAAAATTGTAGACCTGCACAAGGCTGGGATGGGCTACAGGACAATAGGCAAGCAGCTTAGTGAGAAGGCAACAACTGTTGGCACAATTATTAGAAAATGGAAGAAGTTCAAGATGACGGTCAATCACCCTCGGTCTGGGGCTCCATGCAAGATCTCACCTCGTGGGGCATCAATGATCATGAGGAAGGTGAGGGATCAGCCCAGAATTACACGACAGGACCTGGTCAATGACCTGAAGAGAGCTGGGACCACAGTCTCAAAGAAAACCATTAGTAACACACTATGCCGCCATGGATTAAAATCCTGCAGAGCACGAAGGTACCCCTGCTCAAGCCAGCGCATGTCCAGGCCCGTCTGAAGTTTGCCAATGACCATCTGGATGATCCAGAGGAGGAATGGGAGAAGGTCATGTGGTCTGATGAGACAAAAATAAAGCTTTTTGGTCTAAACTCCACTCGCCGTGTTTGAAGGAAGAAGAAGGATGAGTACAACCCCAAGAACACCATTCCAGCTGTGAAGCATGGAGGAGGAAACATCATTCTTTGGGGATGCTTTTCTGCAAAGGGGACAGGACGACTGCACCGTATTGAGTAAGAGTAAGAGCATTGAACAGTAAGAGCACCGTAACAGTAAGAGCATTGAAGATGGGTCGTGGCTGGATCTTCCAGCATGACAATGACTCAACACACAGCCAGGGCAACTAAGGTGTGGCTCCGTAAGACGCATCTCAAGATCCTGGAGTGGCCTCGCCAGTCTCCAGAACTGAACCCAATAGAACATCTTTGGAGGGAGCTGAAAGTCCGTATTTCCCAGCGACAGCCCCGAAACCTGAAGGATGTGGAGAAGGTCTGTATGGAGGAGTGGGCCAAAATCCCTGCTGCAGTGTGTGCAAACCTGGTCAAGAACTACAGGAAACGTATGATCTCTGTAATTGCAAAAAAAGGTTTCTGTACCAAATATTAAGTTCTGCTTTTCTGATGTATCAAATACTTGTTCTCCCCACTGTAGCTGTCGGCTATATTAGCCACGACTTACCGTTCTTTGTGCAGCTTCAAATGTCGAACAAAGTTGGAAATTGTTGCGCCTCCGTCTGTAATTTTCTTCCCGCATGTTTTGCGAGTTGCAATCTATTTTTTGTTGATACAGCGTAGTCTATATACCCGAAAATAATAATTTGGGGTATCATCCTTCCAAGGGCTCCATTTGAATTCACCCGCCGACATTCCTCTGCACTGCCATGCACAGCTTTTTCTCAACTGGCACAATTTGATTGGCTGCTGTTCGATTCAAACTGTAATCCGTTAAATGAGGAGTTGATTTTAAATGAGACACTGCATTTTTTTTTTTTTTTTTTTTTTAAATAGCATACTTTCTAAAATATTTGGGCTTGGGAAGGGTATCAAGTTGGGTCGAGTCACAGGGCTCAGGGTCGAGTCACAGGGCTCAGGGTCGAGTCACAGGGCTCAGGGTCGAGTCACAGGGCTCAGGGTCGAGTCACAGGGCTCAGGGTCGAGTCACGAGTCATTGGTGTTAAAGTCATGTGACTTGAGGCCACGCCTCTGCTGTATTATATCTGACCTAACATCATTTATTGGTCACATACACGTGTTTAGCAGATGTTATTGCGGTTGTAGTGCAATGCTTGACCTACTCCGACTGTTTTGGCCTGTATTATAATAATTAGGTTGGTGCTTACATTTGTCCTTTTTCACATGTATATTCTACACGTGTGTGAATTGGAAATGTGTTTTTTTTTTTTGTGCATATCCTACTCCCCTTGAGACAACCTTGGAGAGGGAGTCATGACCAGGGATCAGCCATTATTGACAGCGACCCTGGAGCAATTAAGGTTAAGTGCCCTTCTGAAGGGCACATTGACAAATTTTTCACTTAGTTGGCTCGGCGATTCGAACCAGCAACCTTTCGGTTACTGGACCAGCGCTCTTAACTGCTAGGCTACCTGCTGTAATGCTGCCTGTGTTCACATGCTTCTAGCTTGGTTAGCTGTAACCATTCCACCCTGAGTACCTGGGGTTTAGTTGCCGCCTCCTCTCTATAACACCATTTTGTTAACCTGGGTTCAAACCGTTTTTGATATGTTTGAGCTTGTCTGGCACAATGGAACCAATGGAATAGTTCCAAAAGTGTCAACTTCAATAGTACCCCATTTTTTTGAAGGTACTCCAGGGCAGGCTAAAGCAAACGCTCAAAGTATTTGATATATTTAAAAAGTCAAATAGGGCTGTGGATTTTGGGCTCATGTGCCTATCATCGGTCAGGTTCCTCGGATGGTGGAGGGGCTCCTGTCTCATCACTGCTCCCAGGTGGCTGCAGCCAAGGACCACACGGTGGTGCTGACCGAGGAGGGCTATGTCTACACCTTCGGCCTCAACACCTTCCACCAGCTGGGCCTGGCTCCGCCGCCCGCCTCTAGCCACCTGCCAAAACAGGTAAGAGAGCACCTGGCCATCATAGCTAGGCAGCCAGATGGGGAGTTTTCCCTTACCATGTGACCGGAGTAGGTCAAGCTAAGGAAAACTCCTGCGGTCTCATTTATTATGACAATTGCATAAACAAAATCAATGCAAGAATACTTACTGCATAAATGTTGTTTTCCTTTTCAATCAACTTAAACTTATGTAAATGCTGAAATCACATTGATAAAGTGTTTTATATTAATGATTTATGAACGTGACACTCACGGCCCTTGGCCCTCATCATAAGACAAACATGTACACAGAGCAGACACTTGAATGTGTGGTATGCTGAAATACAGTTTGGATTGGTTGTTGACTGACATTGGTCTTGACCAATTGGATGCAGGTCTTCTCCAAGACCCTTAAAGGCAGGACTGTGATTGGTGTAGCTGCAGGGAGATTCCACACAGTGCTGTGGACCAGGGAGGCTCTCTACACAGTAGGACTGAATGGAGGGCAGTTGGGTAAGTCATTATAACTGGCTCACTGTAGCAAAACATTGGTTTCCAATGCCTTTGAAGCTAAGCCAAGGCCACTATAATGATATGCTCTATTATTCCCCTACCATTATACATGGTGATGATTGACGTTTGACAGGCTACCTGATGGACCCAAACGGGGAGAGGTGTGTGACCGCACCTCGCCAGGTGTCCGCCCTCTACCACAAGGATGTCACCATCGCCATGGCAGTGGCCAGTAATGGGGCAACGTTGGTGGTGACAGAGAAGGGAGATTTCTACTTGCTGGCTAACTATCAGTGCAAGAAGTTGGCATCCAGGTGACTACACCGATAGTGGAGAAGTAACTACCAGGGTTGACGTCAATTCCATTTCGGTCATCTCAGGAAGTAAACTGCAATTCCAATTTCTCATTGAGGAGAATTGTAATTTAAATTTACCTCCTGAATTGACCGATTTCCAAATGACATTTTCTTCATGATAGAGATGACATTAACCTAAGATCCCTCAAATTAGCATAATACAAGAATGTCAGTTTAAGCTAGATATATCTGTATTGCATTGGATGCGACACAATCCACAGCATCTGCCTATTTAACACTTCCGCATTTGCAGTGAAAGGTGACAGAGCTTGAGGGGTGTTTGTCAGACCATGAGACATCCTGAAAATCAGTCTATTCACCAAATCTTCTGGAACATCAGACCAGTTTGGCCTACAAAATATTATGTCCACTCTATGGAAAGGTTACTCTCACAAACAAGATAGTGTTTCCTCTACGACCCCCACAAGTGTCTGAGGTCGGTATAGCCGGTCTTCTGTCTGTAGTGGCAGAACAGTTTGGGCAACATACTAAATTGTCCCCTCTGTGTAAAGGTGAGACTCATGAACACATACACTACCGTTCAAAAGTTTGGGGTCACTTAGAAATGCCCTTGTTTTTTAAAGAAAATCACATTTTTGTCCATTAAAATAACATAAAATGTATCAGATATGCAGTGTAGGCATTATTAATGTTGTGACTGACTATTGTAGGGTTAAACGACTGTTTACAAAAAATATTTGAATATCTACAGAGGCCCATTATTAGCAACAATCACCCCTGTGTTCCAATGGCACGTTGTGTTAGCTAATCCAAGTTTATCATTTTTAAAAGGCTAATTGAGCATTAGAAAACCATTTTGCAATTATGTTAGCACAGCTGAAAAATAAGCAATAAACCTGGCCTTCTTGTTGACTATCTGGAGCATCAACTTTTTTTCTGAAAAATGAAGGCTATTCCATGTGAGAAATTGGCAAGAAGCTGAAGATCTCGTGCAAGCTATGTACTACTCCCTTCACATAACAGCACAAACGGGTTTTAACCAGAATAGAAAGAGGATTGGGAGGCCATGGTGCACAACTGAGCAAGAGGACAAGTACATTAGTGTCTCGTTTGAGAAATGGATGCCTCACAAGTCCTCAACTGGCAGCTGAATTAAATAGTACCCGCAAAACCGTGAACATCAACAGTGAAGCGGTGACTCCGGGATGTTGGCCTTCTATGCAGAGTTCCTCTGTCCAGTTTCTGTGTTCTTTTGCCCATCTTAATCTTTTCTTTTTATTGGCCAGTCTGAGAGATGGCGCTTTCTTTGCAGCTCTGCCTAGAAGGCCAGCATCCCGGAGTCGCCTCTTCACTGTTGATACTTGTGTTGGTGTTTTGCGGGTACTATTTAATTCAGCTGCCAGTTGAGGACTTGTGAGGCATCCGTTTCTCAAACTAGACACTGATGTGCTTATCCTCTTGCTGTTCTGTACACAGCGTTGTACGGGATCTTCAGTTTAGACTCATGGGTTAACAGGAGAGGGAGAGTGTGAGAGATGTGATAATTTTACTCAGTCACTCGCTCGCTGTCAACTCATAGTTTTTCTTTCCCATGCCCGATGCCTGTTTCAGACAACTGAACATCCGGAAGGTCCTTGTGAGCGGAGGCAGCCTGGACCATCGTGTGGACCCCCAGGTCCTGAACGAGGGAGGTGGAGAGAAGGTGGCCATCCTGGCCCTGGATGAAGCTGGGCGGGTAAGGACCAGCTGGGTCCGATACATTGAAAAATACCAAATACTTAGTAGTGACTAGCTACAGCCATTTGTTGGTGGATTCTTAATGTTCACTCCATATGATCACCTCTAGCCGATGTATTTGAGTCATTGATCTTATCCCAGTCTTTCTCACTTTGTTTTTTCTGTGTCTGGATGTTATGACGTTTGGATGATGTGTGTTGATCTGTATGGTCTTCTATGTTTATCCAATGTATTTGTTGTCGCCACTCACTGACGATGCCTTTCTAATTGTCCCTCTGGATTATTAAAGTTGTATTCAATTGATTTCCGTCTCCCTCCATCAGGTGTTCTGCTGGCGTTCAGTGGGTGGTTCGGTGAGACAATGCAGGTGGGTGTATGGGCGCCAGGTGTTCATGTCGGACATTGCCCTGAGCAGGAACAACATGATGTTTGTCACACGGGAAGGGGAGGGCTTCAGCGGACAGTGGCACGGAGAGTACAGGAAGAGTGTGGAGAAGAAAGGTGAGATGAGAGAATTGTTTACTCTCATAGCTCAGCGATGACATAATGATACTTTTGAATACTATCAGTATTTCACACTTTCCTCTTTTACACATATGGTGGATGATAAACTTCATGAATCATGGAAAAATAGTAAACAAGACTTTGATTCAAAAGTAATCCTGTTTACTATTTCTCTGTACTTCATGATGTGTATCATCCAAGATAAATCAGACATTTTTTGTAAGTTGGAATCACTGCATTGTAATTTGACTAAAGTGTTTTTCCCTTGTGTGCTTTAGATGGGAGTGTGGAGGTGTGTGGTTACCCAGAGGGTGGAAGTGTGTACGAGCGAATCCGCTTGGAGAAGCTCCCCTATGTCCACCGTGCGGTCAGCATCACCATGGACTCCAAGGGACGCAACTTTGGAGTGCTGCAGTCGGACCCCAAAACCAGGTACTGTTCCTCTCTGTGTGTTGTCGCTTCTTTAAAACATTTGAGCTATGTCGTCTTCATTAGGCCACACTGTAACAAAAAGTTTTGAAATGGACAAGAAGTGTTTGTTGGGGAAATTCACATAAACAGGGTTGTACTAACTCATTTTTGGAGCCTTTTGTGCCTACTGAACAAAATTTCTCATTTTCTCCTTCCCCCGCCCAGCCTGTATGAGATTCCCAGCGTATCTCCCTCCTCCTTCTCCCAACACTTCCAGAGCCTGCTGGAGGAAGCGGACGAGACGGATAGTATTCACGATGTGACCCTGCAGGCCGGAGACCGCACCTTCCCCGCCCACAAGTACCTCTTGTCCATGAGGTCCGAGTTCTTCAGGAAGCAGCTGGTGTTGGATGGGGAGGAGGGAGACCGGGAGGTGAGGAGGAGCGAGGATGCGGTGGGCTGTGACCTGCTGGTGGTGGAGACTGTGAGCCCTGAGATGCTGGAGCACGTCCTGAAGTTCATCTATACGGATTCCTGTGATCTGCTGGTGCAGGGCCACTGCCCTCTGGTCTTCGGCCAGAACCAGAAACAACAGGGCCCAGACCCGGAGCAGGACCGGCTGATCAGCAGCCTGCAGGACCTGGGCTTCCATGAGGGCAACTTGAGGGACCGCTCGGCCCTGGAAGTGTACCGCTCGCTGACCCCCTTGGCTCGAGGAGACGGAGACAAGCCCAAAAGCAAGAGTACCAAGCCTGGGAAAAAAGGCAAGGGAGGCAAGGCTGGAGCTGGAGAGGGAGGGAAAGTCAACCCGGTCAAGACCTTACAGGGTGTAGCCAAGAAGCTCGGCATGGGCAGTCTGTCGGCACGGTGAGGACTGAGTTGGTTATGATTGTTGTCCCCCACAAGTACGTAAGTACGTTCGTCACACGCGATATCTCAGATTGCACTGGCACTGGCGATTTTTAACAACTTGGGTGAATGATGACTTGCCATAGAGATCCGGCATTTACAAAATTATACTGATTGGCCAGATGGTGGTGCTATAAAATGAGATTGAAAATGGTCATGCACCTCACCCCGGTTTGACCTGAAGTCATGAAATTCAAAAACAGGTCCTTCTCGCCACAAGGAACAAATTTGCCTCGGGGACACAAGGTCCGCCATGATGGATACTCCGTCATTTAGAATTTTGTGAAAAACCCTTAAAATGCTCTTCTGGCACCGAATGATGAAATTTGATATGTGTCGTCAATGGAAAAATATCTCTTAATGCAATATTTTTTAAACTAGTACCTGAAACAACATGACCAATAAACATTCAGGTGGGTGTGGTTTGGCACATAAAAGGCATATAAATCAGTTAAGGATATTTGTATTTATAAAGAAATATATATATAAAAAAAGTACACATTTTCGCAAACACTGTCAAGACTCATCACCACACGGTGGTGCCATTACAGGCACATGGTATATCTCTTGATCTGTTTGACTCGGAGTGAGGAAATTTGGTACATTTGCTCAGGATATGAGTCTAGCTTACCCATGAGATATCTTAGTCAACACTGGCTGATTTTTGTCTCGTGTGACTTTTTGCCTTGCCATAGAGAACCAGCATTTGCAAAATTACACTGATTGGCCCACGGGGGGCGCTATAGTAATCATCTGTATGTACGTTATCTCAGACATAACAGACAACATGTTTACTGTTATTTGTCTTGCTATTAACCCCTAAGCCTTTGGGGGCTTAACTTTTGGAATTGTTTTAAGATGGTCATACCATGGATCATTTAGCTATTTGATTTGGAATTTTAGGACCCCTGTAGGTATAAAAAAAAATGTATATAAAAATATTTGAAACATTGAATTTGGGCTTCTGCTATTAGCCTTGAACGCATTGAATAACAGAGCCTGGTTCCTCTCTAGGTTTCTACCAAGGTTCCTGGCTTCCTAGCCACTGTGCTTCTACATTGCTTGCTGTTTGGGGTTTCTGTGTAGGGCTTTATAGATAAATCTGTTAACATTCAGACGTGACAATACAGTCAAAAAATGTATCAAAATGAAGTATGGTTTGAGGTGTCTGAAATGCATCTGAGATAGTGTGAGTATATAGGAAAGCATAAAGGTTACATGTGTAACCTTGTGCCAGAAAATCCTATTATTCTTCATTCATTTTTTTACCGGGTTACCTTGAGAAGAGTCTCGTGAAACTTGTGGGCATTAATGAGCAAAACGGAGAACACATTTGTGAGTCTTCGTTTTTGATGGTGGGGTCATATAAGTTCGTAGCTCAAACCATTCGGACTTGACAAAAGTATCCGGAGTTGAGACGCCGGTGTTAGCGACGCCGGTGTTAGCGACATGAGAGTAGTCCTTGTGAAGCGTGTGGGTGTCGTAGAGCAAAACCGAGAACACCATTTGTGTTCAAATAGTTTCTAGCCACAACCATTTTGACACTGCGGACATTTTGTGAAAAACAATTGTCACACCAGGAGACTTCCAGAAAAAAACACCTCTGTAGCTCTGCCATGCGTTAGATTGAGACACGACCCCATGCACATAAAAGTCTAACTCCGTCGGATTTGGATGGCAATTTTTATATTACGTTAAAATTGATTTCCGCACGGGCATCGACCTTAGGGGGGGTTATTAACATGTAGTGTATTTTGTTAAACACATTTATTACAGTTTGGATGGAGTGAAATATGAAAACGGGAAGATCAGTGTAGCGCGTAAGATGACGGCCAACAAGCCACGATGTAACCAGAAAAAGTGGTGAGTAATTGCCATGTGGCAGATTTCCGTGAGAAAATATTGTGTTCATAGAAAGATAACTACTAGAATGGACATTCTTATTCAAGTCAATGTTCTGTGATTCTATTCAATTGTTGTCAGATAATCACGGTAGAGATAATGTCAGATAATCACAATATCAGAGGAGATATTGTTCCGTCTCAGCTGTATTTGTCTCCCCGAAGCTCCTACCTCTGTGACGTCACTCTGAGATCTGTGGATGGCAAGGAGTTCCCCTGTCACAAGTGTGTGCTGTGTGCCAGACTTGGTGAGCTACAGTGTGTCAACATATTGTTGCGTTTCTCGGAGTGTAAGGGGTGAATGGGTTTGGGTTATTCAATGTTGTCGACATCTGTCACTAGATTTTTCTAGTCATTTGTTGAAGCTATGGGGCCGGTTCTCCGTACACAGACTAAGCCTAGCCTAAAAGCATGCTCAATGGAGAATCTCAATTGAAAATTATTTTTAATTAAGCACTAAGATGAATCAGTATCTGGGAGATGATTTTAATATGTCAAAAAAATGTAATTGAAGTTTCTTAGTGGCGGTTGCATTGTAAACATGTCATGTATGTGTTTTCAGAGTACTTCCACAGTATGCTGGCGAACCCCTGGATAGAGGTATGTCGTAATGTTTTGTTTGTTATTTCAGTTTTATCAATCTGTATTAGTTTATACAAATGATCAAATGTGTTTTAGTTGCTGGCAATTGGAGGTCTTGCTCATTGTATGCGAAAGCTTCATTTTAATATTGCCATAAGGAACCGTTGGCTCTGAAAACGTTGTCTCACATTGTGCTTGAGTAAGTGTGCTGCTACTTGTGAACAGTGTTGGTAATGTTGTTGTTGTGCGCTCCCAACAGGCCACTTCATGTAGTGCACTGGAGATGCCCACCAGTTCAGATATACTGCAGGTCATCCTAGAATATGTGTACACTGACGAGTCTCCCACTATCAAAGGTACACAGGACACACCAGATTATGCATATACAACATGTACACACACACACACATGCTTCGGGACTATGGATGGAAAATAGCTCTTTTGCTAACTTGGGTACATATACATTGACTCTGAAATAAGTGTGCGCTGTCCCTGTCAAATAAGTGCGTTTAAATAAATATTGAGTTAAAAATAAGTGTCATGTGGCTACCCATAATATTTATGAACCTCATCATGTTGACTTTGATCTTGATGCACAAGGCAGTTGAAAGCTACATGGTGGAAGCAAAGTCTCTCTCCTCTTCCAGAGTCTCTGAATGTGGAGTTTGTCTGCAACGTGTTGGTGGTGGCCGATCAGCTTCTCATCACCCGACTGAAGGAGATGTGTGAAGTGGCCATTACTGAGAACCGTACGTCCTCTCATCTTCCCTCTGTCCTTTTAGCCTCCTCTGCTCTCCTCTCTCTCATGCCTCTCAACATGATATCAAACAGCTTTGTTGTGTCTTAAAAAGCACTCGTTTGAGAGCACTGTCCTGTTTGTTTAAAAAAAAAAAAAAAATCTTCCTCTTCCGTCTCCTCAGTGACACTGAAGAACGCTGCGGAGCTGCTGCAGTTTTCTGCCATGTACAACGCTGAGCAGCTCAAACTGTCCTGCATCCAGTTCATTGTGCTCAACATGGCTGCCCTGCTCGAGTCCAAGTGAGTGTGTGTGTGTGTGTATACAGTGCGTTCAGAAAGTATTCAGACCCGTTGACTTTTTCCACAGTTTGTCATGTTACAGCCTTATTTTAAAATGGATTAAAAAAATTTACGAAATATAAAAGTCCCCTCAATCTTCACACAATACCCCATAATGCAAATGTTAGACTCTCTCCTTTTTCTCTCTCCCTGTCTCCGCCCCTCCCTCTTTTTCCGTCTCTCTCTCTGTTTATATATCCGTAACTCTCTCTCTTCAGAGCGCTGGATATCTTGAGTGATGACGTGCTGGTGGAGCTCTCTGCCTCTTACAGGAGTATGGTGAGTCACTTCTCCTCAGTGCTGTTACCATACCTGCATTAACTGCATGGTGAGATACCTGGCATATGTTCATTAGGGGAACTCAACAGAAACTGTTCCAAACAGAAAACGACAATAGGTGTTTCTTATTGGATGGTTCCTCAGATAGTCTCTCCCTGTTTCACTTGTTTCTTCCATTCGATTCCTACTGAACACAACCATAGGTTCTGAACTGAACACAACTGTTGGTTCTGACTAACTGACCTGTTACCATCCTGTTCCTGTCAGATTCCGGCCATGCAGATGCGACTGATCACTCCTTACCCAGACGCCCCAGACCTCAGTGTGTACGAGGACTGGGACTCTTCATTCAGCTCTAAAGCTGACACGGAACTGAACTACTCCTGCAGGTACTATACCATCTATCAAACTATGTACAACACTGTGGCTGCATCTCATTCCACAAAGTTGCTCCTTCGTTCACTCCCTGTCATGAATGAGATGGGACTGAATTGGTGCTGAAGCTAGGTTCCAATGTTTTGGAATGAAATGCATCCAGCCAGTAACCTACCTAACATTAGAACTGTGGTTGAATTTGTTCCTCTGTCATCTTCCTCCTCTCAGGGAGACTCTGTTGAAGAAGGCTAAGTTAAAGGCCAAGAGAAAACCTAGGAGACGCTCCGACAGCTCAGGGGGTTACACCCTTTCTGACATCATCCAGAGCCCACCGGCTGCAGGTAGAACACACACACACACACACGCACTCTGTCACGGCACGTAATAATTATTTCCTTTAATTGGAGTTGGGCTGATATGGATTATGATATGTCTCTTCTAGTCTCAGTCCTTTCTCCCAGCCTGGTAAAGTCAGGAAAGACCAACTCCATGGAGTCTCTGCAGGAGCTGATGACATCTGACTCTGAGGGCAGCTACATGGGTGTGGGCAGCCCCCGAGACCTCCAGAGTCCCGTGTTCCACGACAGGCCCGAGGAGGAGGGGGCTGGAGAAAGTTCCAGGCTGAAGACTCCCCCCAGCACCACCACCATGAGGAACGGCCTCCCCGCAGAACCCCCAAAGAGTTCTGCTCTAGAGCACATCCCCAAGATCACAGCCAGGTGAGCCAGGTCACTGTGGACCAGGTCAGGGGTGGAACTGTATGTGACATTGTGTCGTTTCTCTCTTTCTCCAGTCCTCTGTCACTTCCTGTCTTGGACCTCAGGGCAATCATGGATATGGAAGCCAGCTCAAAGACACAAAGTCTCGGAGCCACTCCCAAAAGTCCTGGCAGTGTTGGCAGCAGCAGCAAGCAGTCCCCTCTCCCAGCCAAGCTCTCCCAGAAGCAGAGGAAGATGATCGCCATGGCAACCAAGGAGGGCAGTGCTGAGTGCACCCTATCCAAATCGACACCAGTGATTACTCCCTCGAAGAGTGCGAAAACATGGTGAGCCCCTCTCCATAAGGATTGCTCCTAATATCAGAGCCAGCACTGAAGGTGGTGGGTTGGTGCGACAATCCCTATGTAATAGAATAGGTCCTGTCCCGGTCACTCATTTTGTGTTGAAAATGTACAAATACAAAATCTGCCTATTCCCTCAGTTGTTAGTAAAATATTACTTTTTAATGCTTTGAAGTAGAACTTTTGATTATCAAATGTGGTTCCACCTACCTCCTCTCCTCAGGGCCACTCCGTTCCAGACACCTCCTTCGTCTCGAGCGTTCCGGGACCTCCTGGTGGAGGAGGAGAGCCGGGTCAGGAACGGGGGGCCAGGAGCCCCGGGAAGGCCAGTAGCTCAGGGGCCTCCGGTCTCTGTTGCTCGGAGGGTTACCTTCAAATGTACGGCTGAGCCCCCCAGTGAGCCAGAGAGACTCGCCGGGTAAGACTATGCACGCACAGACAGACACGCACACATATGCAGTCTGTCATATTTTATGTTAATTGTCACCAACACACAGAGGTGTCCATTATATAAACACACAATATAGACTAGCATTTGTGTATGGCCAAGGGATGAATGCCCTTATGGCTGATTCATTCTGGGGCGCAGGTAGTGGTTAGAGCGTTGGGCCAGTAACCGAAAGGTTGCTGGATCGAATCCCCGAGCTGACAATGTTAAAATGTATCGTTCTGCCCCTGAACAAGGCAGTTAACCCGCTGTTCTCCAGTAGGCCATCATTGTAAATAATAATTTGTTCTTAACTGACTTGCCTAGTTAAATTAAATAAAAATCTATGAACTCGTCTTTACCCCAAAGTACCAGGATTGTCCACCAGATGTCTCTAGTGTGTTGCCATGCTCATGCATATTCTTGCTTCTATCAGACAGGAATCTGACACAATAACATCTACTAGCATCAATGTCATTTGGTTACCTTGGTGAGAAACACATTTTGTTGTAGTAAGGAGATGGTAAAGCTTGTATCTATGGTGATTGTGCCTTAATTAGGCCTATGTTATAGCTGATGGTTAACCATACAGGAATTAGTTCAAACTCTGAGGTATCTCTTTAGAATAAACATAGTCACTAAGAAAGCAGCAAATGACTGGCAGAGTTTCTCTATGATGATTCTCTGTTATTCCAAAGGGAAGCAGACGAAAGAAGGAATAATGATTTGGAGGACTACTTGTTTTTATACAGAGAATTTAGAGTTGACTATGTTAAGCTTTTACTCTCCAAATGAAACGCTCTGGAGTGTGGTTTCCCAGACACAGATTAGGCCAAATCCTGGACTCTATTGACCAGGACTAGGCTAGTCTGGGAAACCAGCCCTGAGTCTGTGGTTTGTTTGAGGAAATGTTCAAATGTCATCAGAAGGTAAGAAGCCGCCTTCTCTACACTCACTCTCATGAAACTCCTGCCTACATGGGTGCAAAGTGATCTATGCAGATGCACAGATGGCACAAAAAAATGGCAAAGTTGTCATTCTTTTAGCGAGAGGAAAAAATATAGCCCTAACTGCCTTCGCTAAACCTGCCCTGGAATTTTGGGCAACCAATCGCAGCACTCCAATGGATAGCAACTGTTGTCGAGTCCAGCACCTTGTGAACACATGCAAACCAGTGGGGATGGCTAAATAATTGAACAATTCACTAGAGGTACTTGCCACTGTGATTCATGAAATGCAGACTCTTGGAGTATTTTGCTAACACGAAATTGTACTTTGCTAGCTCAACTGGTTAACATTAGCGACAAGCATATTTCTCTTTGAGCACCAAACATTGCTAAAGTTGCCTAGCTAGCTAACTACTTAATATAACTTGTTTCTCTAAGTTAACTAATATAGCCAACATAGCAAGCTAAGTAACTTATCTGCTATCGATATCACCAAACATGGTTAGTACTGTAATGATACAGCAAGGAGCAGGACTCGAACCCTCGTCCTTCTCGCCTGTGCCGCAAGAGCATGCTCAAGCGTCAGTCGATTTCCGCGCTTATAATCCCAGGGTCGTTCCAGTACCTTTGACGGCATGCACAGTACATTGAGCCCTTCAGTGACAAACCACACTCCAAACCTAAAGATAATTTTACCAGGTTCCCATAGGGTGGGTTGGTATAACGTTTTTTTAAAGTTTTTGAATAATACAAGTTCTACATTTGCTATATGAGTGCGTGTGTAACAGTATAACTTTAGTCCGTCCCCTACCCGGTGCCCGAACCAGGGACCCTCTGCACACATCAACAACTGACACGCATGAAGCATCGTTACCAGTCGCTCCACAAAGGCGTCACGGATTGAAACGCTAGTAGCGCGCACCACTGTTAACTAGCAAGCCATTTCACATAGATTTGACAGTCACGTGTAACCGATGTGATTTCAATGGGTCTTGCTCCCTTCTGATTTTGTTTATACTGTTCAAGTCAACCCATTTTTATTTTCATAAAGTTCTGCATTTCCACACTTTTATAGACATTATTTTTAACCAAATGTTGCAATTGCGATTTGACGTGATTTAGAGCAAAACACTTGCGTGAACTGTTGGCGTCATTGAAATATAATGATTATTCTATAGATAAAATATAATAGTGGGCGCTTTGAATACAGTGTTTGACATGACAACAATTAAAAATGCCAAGGAGGAGTTATTGTGACAGGGTAGGAACCAAATTTGTTAAGTGTTACCGAGGGGACCCAATAATCTTTTGCTACTTTTAATGTTTTCTCTTAGCTACTTCTTGTAGTTAACAAATTCATGCTTCCCGTATTCCTCTCTGGTTTATATAAGATACTGTTGCACAAACGACATGCTGATTTAGGTCTACACTGTCACCTGTGTGTGTGTGTGTGTGTGTGTGTGTGTGTATATGTGTTTATGTATATAATTACGTTTGCTTTGACATTTATTAGCTAGCTAGTGATTAGCATTAGCGACTAAACATTTAGACCCAACTTGCAAAGAAAATACAAACGAGCTGTTTGCAGATGTAAGAAACACAACCTAATAGTGTAGTAAAAGAACGCTAGTGGAATTATGGTAAGAATCAAAGTGAAAACAGTATCCTTGTCATCAACATTGTTGCATGTGCTGGATGCAGACTGAAAGCAAAGTGTCTCGTGGTGAGGAATAACACATGCGCTCCTTGAGTGACGGACGGGGCTAGGTCTGTGTGGAAAGCGGCATGGAGTGAGAGAGTGGAGACCGGATGACACAAGTAGCGAAGTAAACTACACAAATGATCAATGGAAGTCAAATTTATCAACCCATGGAGGTCTGGATTTGGAGGCGCACACAAAATTAAGGTGGAAAACCACACTACAGGCTGATCCAACTTTGATGTAATGTCCTTAAAACAAGTCAAAATGAGGCTCAGTGGTGTGTGTGTGTGGCCTCCATGTGCCTGTATGACCTCCCTACAACGCCTGGGCATGCTCCTGATGAGGTGGCGGATGGTCTCCTGAGGGATCTCCTCCCAGACCTGGACTAAAGCATCAGCCAACTCCTGGACAGTCTGTGGTGTTGGTGGATGGAGCGAGACATGATGTGCTCAATTGGATTCACGTCTGGGAAACGGGCGGGCCTGTCCATAGCATCAATGCCTACCTCTTGCAGGAACTGCTGACACACTCCAGCCACATGAGGTCTAGCATTGTCTTGCATTAGAAAGAACCCAGGGCCAACCGCACCAGCATATGGTCTCACAAGGGGTCTGAGGATCTCATCTCAGTACCTAATGGCAGTCAGGCTACCTCTGGCGAGCACATGGAGGGCTGTGCGGCCCCCCAAAGAAATGCCACCCCACACCATGACTGACCCACCGCCAAACCGGTCATGCTGGAGGATATTGCAGGCAGCAGAACGTTCTCCACCGCGTCTCCAGACTCTGTCACGTTTGTCACATGTGCTCAGTATGAACCTGCTTTCATCTGTGAAGAGCACAGGGCGCCAGTGGCGAATTTGCTAATATTGGTGTTCTCTGGCAAATGTCAAACGTCCTGCACGGTGTTGGACTGTAAGCACAACCCCCAACTGTGGACGTCGGGCCCTCATACCACCTTCATGGAGAAACATGCACATTTGTGGCCTGCTGGAGGTCATTTTGCAGGGCTCTGGCAGTGCTCCTCCTTGCACAAAGGCAGAGGTAGCAGTCCTGCTGCTGGGTTGTTGCCCTCCTATGGCCTCCTCCACGTCTCCTGATGTACTGGCCTGTCTCCTGGTAGCGCCTCCATGCTCTGGACACTATGCTGCCAGACACAGCAAACCTTCTTGCCACAGCTCGCATTGATGTGCCATCCTGGATGAGTTGCACTACCTGAGCCACTTGTGTGGGTTGTAGACTCCGTCTCACGCTACCACTAGAGTGAAAGCACCGCCAGCATTCAAAAGTGACCAAAACATCAGCCAGGAAGCATAGGAACTGAGAAGTGGTCTGTGGTCACCACCTGCAGAACCACTCCTTTATTGGGGGTGTCTTGCTATTTGCCTATTATTTCCACCAGTTGTCTATTCCATTTGCACAACAGCATGTGAAATTTATTGTCAATCAGTGCTGCTTCCTAAGTGGACAGTTTGATTTCACAGAAGTGTGATTGACTTGGAGTTACATTTGTTGTTTAAGTGTTCCCTTTATTTTTTTGAGCAGTGTATGTTACACATGGCGTATCACATTTTAAAAACCAGACATTCAAATACCGTTATAGGATGTAAAGTAAAAACCCAATCCGGTCTGTGCATCAATACCGGTAATGACAGTCCACAACATACCCAATAAGTCTTTTTTTTTTTTTTTCATTGTAATTAAAACACATTTTTAGATCACTGTTATGGGATTTCGCCAGTGGTTGGAAGGAGGAATTTGGCTTCCTGGGATGTTGTACGATGTTCCAACAGTAATCAAGTGGGGTGGGGCTTAGTGAATGGTCAATGTACTGAAAGGGAGGCAGCAGCCTGAAGCAGGGTGTGACTCACTGCTAGGGCTGTGGTGCAATTAGGCCGATGGTCACTATGACCTTTTCACTTCCCATTCAACAAGACTGACAGTTCAGTTAGAGGAACTGCCTAGTCGACTTTGCCTCGGGTGAACTTTCTCATAAGAACAGATCCTTTGATCAGCTAAGTGCAACTTCAACCTGCACTGTGAACTACACCACCACTCAGACACCAGCTGGATTGGTAGAGCTTTAGATGCTAAAAGAGCTGAATACTTGCGACGAAAATAACCATCGGTTTGTGCGGTCTTGCCAACTCCTATCTGAGACCAGGGTAACTGAATACTGTGTGCTCCTGATTTGAAAAAACAGAAACAAACGATATGACTTCAGAATGGGTGTTTTGACATAACAAAAACGTTTGGGAGAGATTGTTCATGTACTGGTGCTGTATCCTATAACGTTGACATCTAGATTAACACATAATATGGGCAGAGGTGTTTGAGGAATGCTTGTGAAACCAATGGGTGGATGTTTTTACTTTAACTTTGGTCACAATTCTAAACATTGCTACATCTCTCAAGTCATATCAGGCCAAAGAATTACAGGAAGTGTGTGTGTGTGTGTGTGTGTGTGTGTGTGTGTGTGTGTGCACTTGTGTGACCCAATGGTGTCTATCTCTCTGTTTCTGCAGAATCTTTTGACTTTCGCTTACTTCCTCTTCTATCAGGGTCACTCGGGGCATCTACATCATTCCAGACGTAGATCTTTTATCTATGCCTACAGACTGGAAACGCTCTCGTTCTGGTCTGTGACGTCCGCTCCCACTGCAGTCTCTAATGGCACCGTATTCCCTATGTAGTGCACTACATTTGGGCTCCTGAGTGGCGCAGCTGTCTAAGGCACTGTGATTTGGGGTCCCATAGGGCAGCGCACAATTGGCCCAGTGTTGTCAAGGTTTGGCTGGGGTAGTCCGTCATTGTAAATAAGAATTTGTTCTTAACTGACTTGCCTAGTTAAAAAAAAAAAATGACCATGGCCCACATGACTCACTCCATGCTCTGGTCAAAGGTGGGGTTATTTGGGATGTAACCTAGTAGTGGGCCCTGAATATGAATCAGCCAATGAGTCTGATGTATTGTTGGCTTCTGATCCTAATCAGCATTGATAAGAGAAGACTTCCATGTCACAAGTGATCACTCAGAACAGGAAGTAGGATTCAGGTTTTAATCAACTCATGCTGATGAGCATTGAGGGAGGGATGGAAGGAGGGAAAGTTCAGGGCTGGGGAAAGTGTAATATCCATATGTGTATTTTTTTTTAAATTTTTGTAAAATGTTTTCTATGCCTTACAGGGCCCATCTGTTTCATTAGCGTTTTCTTACACACACACACTCTGTCTCTCTCTGTGTGCGTGTCAGTTGTAATTCACCCAACCCTTGTCCTCTTGGGTAGCCTGTGGTCATCCATGGTTACCATGATATATCTAGTTCAGACCGGTCTTTCTCTGTTTGTGTCTTACTCTGTCAGATCAGCGTCAGAATTATTACAGGATGTACCTAACACATGTCAACTTGTCCCAACCGTAAAAAAAGAAAAAAAACCTGAACAACCACAGGGGGGGGAAAAGGAACAATTGTTTGAGGGGGATAATGTTCAACCTGTCACTAACTCAAGGTAATTTTCTTTACTGACCAGCCCCTGGGTGCTGGGAGCGGCGGGCAGCCCCCCTACGGCCTCCATGGTAACCTTTGCTTCGATCGTGGAGGAGGAGAAACAGCAGGAGGCTGCACTAATCCGTAGCCGAGAGAAACTGCTTGCACTCATTCAGGTAAAGTGTGTGTGTGTGTGCAGAAATTTGTAGCGGATGTTTACTATGCACACTGTGCTTTTCCTTTCACTGTGATCTTGTCTGTCCAACGCACATTCTCAACTCAGTACCTTGATAAGTGTCTCTAAGGGGAAATCAGAAATACTTAGTTTCATCACCTCTGTCTAATGTCAGTAGAAATTACTTGTTTCCAGCTGTGCTGTTTGACAGCTGACTTGGCTGTGGCTTTAAAACACTCCAACTGTGTTTGTATTTCCCCCTCTCTCCTCTTTGCAGATTGAGGAGGCAGCGATCCAAGAGCTTTTGCATCACTATGGCGCCCACAACAACCCCAACGAGATGATTGTGGTGGAGAGGTCTGTCCAGGGTCCCGTCGCCACCCCCTTCTGGAACAAATACTGAGACGTCTTACAACGCACGTGGGTGTGACGCCGCACCCACATGCGTTGTGAGACGCCGCACCCACATCCTTATGTATCTCCTGTCAGTCAGTGTTAGGATATACCCCAGGCCCAGTTGTGCCAGTGGGCTGGGTCTGACGCAGGTCTTTTATGCTTAACTCCAGTGTTCTTTTCTCGCGTTAACCTTTTGCGAGTGTCCCTGAGGAAGGAACAGTGGGGGAGAAAAGATCGAGGTATATAAGTTAAGATCTCATGTTATGCACGTTTTTTGCACCTTGCCATCAAAACATGAGTAAAGATATTCTTCCAAAAAGTTTCAGCCATTTAAAATATGTTCAACAGTAGTTAAGAATTTGCCAAAGACAAAGTAATTAAGGAAGTGGAGCAGTCCAAACTACAAATTGGGTCCCAAAACTACATTACCCAGAAGGATTGGTCTGTTTCAGCACGTGCGTAAGCTGTGTGCCAATTAGGGAAAGTACTACAGCACGAGTTCCTCTGAGAAGAACTAGGACGAAAGGAAGTCAGAGCCTGGAGTTCAGAGGCAAGCCTGATCTGGTTGCTACCTAGTTCTACTTTATGAGTTGGGAAATGAGTTGTGTTGTGGACATACTGTGTGATGCAGTGTAGTTGAATCATGAAAGAAGGAGGGTAGCGAGTGACTGTCATGCATCCTGCCGTTTTCTAATGTGAGCTAATTGCATATGAGTTCGCTGGTGTTTCCCTTTTATCAGAGTTATAGGACAAGCTGACGAGTGTTTGTGCCTTGCTTCCACCCTAACGATCCTCTGTACACTCACTAATAATTTCACTACTTTCTGGCTGGCTGTATTTGAGTTGTTTTGCTTTATTTTGTGTTCTGGAGCTGATGTGTTGGCTTGGTAACCCAGACTCGGACCATGTAAACCCAGTCTTATTCCATGCAGCACCCTTCGTTTGGGACTTTGGATGTGAGAAAATGGCATGCAATAAACTCACCTGTGCAATGACCATGTTTCCTGGTTCTATTACTCTTATTGTAGAATTGGTCTTATACTGATTTGTGCTATATTACAATAGACCTGTCTTGTGTTATGCAAAACAGAAGAGTGGGTGAATGTCCAAGGCAAATTTATATAGTTCTGTGTGATGTCTATAGTGTCCCCACAAGAATGGAGGCCATCTCCCTCAAGCTCCCTGACAGATTCAGCGAGAGCTACATTTATCTCAATGGAAACAACAGTGCCTCTCTCCACTCTATCTGTGCTCTGCATAAATAAACAACTATTAAACGCCTACCCGTGATGACCCTGCCATGGAAAGAGAGGAAGGGTGGTGATTAAGGGGTCCTAATACTCCTAAGTCGATACAGTATGACATCAGGAGTCAGCCAGAGACTGAGACCTGAGTTCCTAGTGATTACTCCATTAAGCTCAATTAGTCAACTGAGATGATGTGTTACACAGAAAGACCCTCAAAGACTTGGCTCCATGTCAAGTCGGAATGGTCCAGCTAGGTCACTGACAGGCACATGATGTGAAGTGTTTACCTCATTAGTCGTTTACCTCTCGCTAATGAACGTGACATACTCCAGAGATGCTCTCCTGCACAGAATTGGACTATATGAATGTGGATATCTCCTGATATTCTCCTTGTTCATAGAATGTAACAGCTGAATTTCCATCTAATGGGTAACATACATTTTTAGAAGTTTTTATATATATGTGTGTGTGTGTGTGTGTATATGTGTGTATATATATATATATGTATATGTGTGTATATATATATATATATATATATACTGCTCAAAAAAATAAAGGGAACACTTAAGCAACACAATGTAACTCCAAGTCAATCACACTTCTGTGAAATCAAACTGTCCACTTAGGAAGCAACACTTTCACATGCTGTTGTGCAAATGGAATAGACAACAGATGGAAATTATAGGCAATTAGCAAGACGCCCCCAATAAAGGAGTGGTTCTACAGGTGGTGACCACAGACCACTTCTCAGTTCCTATGCTTCCTGGCTGATGTTTTGGTCACTTTTGAATGCTGGCGGTGCTTTCACTCTAGTGGTAGCATGAGACGGAATCTACAACCCACACAAGTGGCTCAGGTATTGCAGCTCATCCAGGATGGCACATCAATGCGAGCTGTGGCAAGAAGGTTTGCTGTGTCTGGCAGCGTAGTGTCCAGAGCATGGAGGCGCTACCAGGAGACAGGTCAGTACATCAGGAGACGTGGAGGAGGCCGTAGGAGGGCAACAACCCAGCAGCAGGACCGCTACCTCCGCCTTTGTGCAATGAGGAGCACTGCCAGAGCCCTGCAAAATGACCTCCAGCAGGCCACAAATGTGCATGTGTCTGCTCAAACGGTCAGAAACAGACTCCATGAGGGTGGTATGAGGGCCTGACGTCCACAGGTGGGGGTTGTGCTTACAGCCCAACACCGTGCAGGACGTTTGGCATTTGCCAGAGAACACCAAGATTGGCAAATTCCCCACTGGCGCTCTGTGCTCTTCACAGATGACAGCAGGTTCACACTGAGCACATGTGACAGACGTGACAGTCTGGAGACGCCGTGGAGAATGTTCTGCTGCCTGCAACCTCCAGCATGACCGGTTTGGCGGTGGGTCAGTCATGGTGTGGGGTGGCATTTCTTTGGGGGGCCGCACAGCCCTCCATGTGCTCGCCAGAGGTAGCCTGACTGCCATTAGGTACCGAGATGAGCTCCTCAGACCCCTTATGAGACCATATGCTGGTGCGGTTGGCCCTGGGTTCTTCCTAATGCAAGATAATGCTAGACCTCATGTGGCTGGAGTGTGTCAGCAGTTCCTGCAAGAGGAAGGCATTGATGCTATGGACTGGCCCGCCCATTCCCCAGACCTGAATCCAATTGAGCACATCTGGGACATCATGTCTCGCTCCATCCACCAACACCACGTTGCACCACAGACTGTCCAGGAGTTGGCGGATGCTTTAGTCCAGGTCTGGAAGGTGATCCCTCAGGAAACCATCCGCTACCTCATCAGGAGCATGCCCAGGCGTTGTAGGGAGATCATACAGGCAAGTGGAGGCCACACACACTACTGAGCCTCATTTTGACTTGTTTTAAGGACACTACATCAAAGTTGTATCAGCCTGTAGTGTGGTTTTCCACTTTAATTTTGAGTGTGACTCCAAATCCAGACATCCATGGGTTGATAAATCTGATTTCCATTGATCATTTTTGTGTGATTTTGTTGTCAGCACATTCAACTATGTAAAGAATAAAGTATTTAATAACAATATTTCATTCATTCAGATCTAGGATGTGTAGTTTAGTGTTCTCTTTATTATATATATTTACTTGAGTTCCAACTTTGAGCATGTACGGTAGTGTGTTTCATATCTGATGAATGAGTAAAATGCCTCTCAAAGCACTAAGCTAATCTCTCTTTCTCTTGCTCCCTCCATCTCCTCTCATCACTGGCCAGAGCCAAGATGAGTGATAACGTCCGTCCCAACTGTGTTCAGTCTTTAAGGATGCGTCCCAGATGGCACCCTATTCTCTATGTAGTGTACTACTTTTTTACCAGGGCCCATAGGGCTCTGGTAAAAAGTAGTGTACTATTTTTGGAAAAGGATGTGATTTGGGATGTAGCCTAGTAGTGGGCCCTGAATATGAATCAGCCACTGAATCTGTGACGGTGTACTTTACATTTAAATGGTTTTTTTTTAACCTTTATTTAACTAGGCAGTTAAGAACAAATTCTTATTTACAATGACTGCCTAACCCGGATGACGCTGAGCCAATCGTGCGCCTCCCTATGGGACTCCCAATCACAGCCTGTTGTGTTACAGCCTGTAATTGAACCCGGGTCTGTAGTGATACCTCTAGCACTGTTATGCAGTGCCTTAGGCCGCAGCCATTGATAACTTGTGGCATGGAAGTCTTGTCTTGTCACTCAGAACAATGAGTAGGTTCTAGTTTACTCATATGCTTCTGGATGAGCACAGTGAGGAGGAGGAAGAGTGTTTTCTCTATTGCCTTACAGGGACCATCAGCGTTTCATCTTGAAAGTGATTCCATATCTCTTCCTCCAATCTCATTTCTTTCACAGACACACACACACACTTCGTGTCAGTTGTAATTCACCAACCTTGTCCTCTTGGGTAGCCTGTGGTCATCCTTGGTTGCCACTGTCACATAGCCTATATCTAGCTCAGACCTCTCTTTTTCTGCCTCTCATGGTCATCTGTTCCTTATAGTTTCCCCTTACCCAGAACAGCCACTGACTAAACCAAATCCATCCAGTAATTTCCTTACAACCAGAGGGTAGGTAAGGTGGTTAACAGTAGGTGGTTTGAGTAAAATACATCTGTCTCCGCTTAATTTGGGAGTCACTTCCTTTTTCGGTTGTTGTAGAATTGAATTGCTCTTTCCTGGATTTTGAAAATGAATGGGTATCGTCCTAATTCTGCTCTGCATACATAATTTTGGGTGTTGTGTTTTACACAGTGGATGTTTTTGCAGAATTCTGCATGCAGTCTCAATTTGGTGTTTGCCCCATTTTGTGAATTATTGGTTGGTGAGTGGACCCCAGAACTCACAACCATAGAGGGCAATGGGTTTTACAATTGATTTAAATATTTTTAGCCAGCTCCTTATTGGGATGTTGAATTTTATGTTCCTTTTGATGGTGTTAAAGGGCTCTTGCCTTGTCTCTCAGATCATTCACAGCTCTGTTGAAGTTACCTGTGATTCTGACGTTTAGGTCGAGGTAGACAGTTCTTTGTGTGATCCAAGGTAAGTGTCTTGATGGAATTTGTAGTTCTGGCAACTGGACCTTTTTTGGAACACCATTATTTTTGTCTTACTGAGATTTGCTTTCAAGGAAGGCCCAGGGTTAACAATCTGTGCAGAAGATCTAGGTGCTGCTGTAGGCCCTCCTTGGTTGGGGACAGAAGCACTAGATCATCTGCAATCAGTAGACATTTGACTTTAGATTCTAGTAGGGTGAGGCCTGGTGCTGCAGACTATTCTAGTGCCCTCGCCAATTCATTGATATATATGTTGAAGAGGGATGGGGCTTAAGCTGCATCCCTGTGTCACCCCACAGCCCTGAGGAAAAGCCCTCCTTGGTTGGGGACAGAAGAACTAGATCATCTGCAAACAGTAGACATTTGCAAACAATTTGACATTTGCTCAGGACTTTGTTTTCACTGAGGAAATGTAGGAGTCTGCTGTTAATGATGCAGATAATTTTTCCAGAGGTTGCTGTTGATGCATATCCCACGGTAGTTATTGGGGGAGAATTTGTCTTCACTTATGTGGATTGGGGTATCAGTCCTAGCTTCCAAATGTTGGGGAAGATGCCAGAGCTGAGGATGGACATTGGTCTGGCTATAATTTAATTTAGGATACCATCGACTACAGTCCTTTTTTTGGGTTGGGTTTGTATTGTGTCCTGTAGCTTATTCAATGGAATTGGATAATCTAGTAGTAGGTTCTTGTAGTCTTTAATAGCTGATTCTAAAATGTATAATGGATCATGTATATGTTTTTGCTGTTTGTTCTTAGTTATAGGGCCACAAATATTTGTGGTTTATCTATACATCTCCATTTTGGATTGATGGCTCTTCGTGTTTGTTTGGTGTGTTCCAATTTTCATATACAAGTGGGGCAAAAAAGTATTTAGTCAGCCACCAATTGTTCAAGTTCTCCCACTTAAAAAGATGAGAGGCCTGTAATTTTCATCATAGGTACACTTCAACTATGACAGACAAAATGAGAGAAAAAAATCCAGAAAATCACATTGTAGGATTTTTAATGAATTTATTTGCAAATTATGGTGGAAAATAAGTATTTGGTCACCTACAAAGAAGCAAGATTTCTGGCTCTCACAGACCTGTAACTTCTTCTTTAAGAGGCTCCTCTGTCCTTCACTCGTTACCTGTATTAATTGCACTTGTTTGAACTTGTTATCAGTATAAAAGACACCTGTCCACAACCTCAAACAGTCACACTCCAAACTCCACTATGGCCAAGACCAAAGAGCTGTCAAAGGACACCAGAAACAAAATTGTAGACCTGCACCAGGCTGGGAAGACTGAATCTGCAATAGGTAAGCAGCTTGGTTTGAAGAAATCAACTGTGGGAGCAATTATTATGAAATGGAAGACCACTGATAATCTCCCTCGATCTGGGGCTCCACGCAAGATCTCACCCCGTGGGGTCAAAATGATCACAAGAACGGTGAGCAAAAATCCCAGAACCACACAGGGCGACCTAGTGAATGACCTGCAGAGAGCTGGGACCAAAGTAACAAAGCCTACCATCAGTAACACACTACGCCGCCAGGGACTCAAATCCTGCAGTGCCAGACGTGTCCCCCTGCTTAAGCCAGTACATGTCCAGGCCCGTCTGAAGTTTGCTCGAGGATGATCCAGAAGAAGATTGGGAGAATGTCAAATGGTCGGGAGAATGTCATATGGTCAGATGAAACCAAAATATAACTTTTTGGTAAAAACTCAACTTGTCGTGTTTGGAGGACAAAGAATGCTGGGTTGCATCCAAAGAACACCATACCTACTGTGAAGCACGGGGGTGGAAACATCGTGCTTTGGGGCTGTTTTTCCGCAAAGTGACCAGGACGACTGATCCGTGTAAAGGAACGAATGAATGTGGCCATGTATCGTGAGATTTTGAGTGAAAACCTCCTTCCATCAGCAAGGGCATTGAAGATGAAACGTGGCTAGGTCTTTCAGCATGACAATGATCCCAAAAACACTGCCCGGGCAACGAAGGAGTGGCTTCGTAAGAAGCATTTCAAGGTTCTGGAGTGGCCTAGCCAGTCTCCAGATCTCAACCCGATAGAAAATCTTTGGAGGGAGTTGAAAGTCCGTGTTGCCCAGCAACAGCCCCAAAACATCACTGCTCTAGAGGAGATCTGCATGGAGGAATGGGCCAAAATACCAGCAACAGTGTGTGAAAACCTTGTGAAGACTTACAGAAAACGTTTGACCTCTGTCATTGCCAACAAAGGGTATATAACAAAGTATTGAGATAAACTTTTGTTATTGACCAAATACTTATTTTCCACCATAATTTGCAAATAAGTTCATTAAAAATCCTACAAAGTGATTTTCTGGATTTTCATTCCTTATTTTGTCTGTCATAGTTTGACGATAAACGAGAATCCGACCATCACCCTTGGTGAGACAAAACTGCGACTCGTCAATGAAGAGCACTTTTTGCCAGTCCTGTCTGGTCCAGCGACGGTGGGTTTGTGCCCATATGCGACGACTTTGCCGGAGGTGTCTGGTGAGGACCTGCCTTACAACAGGCCTACAAGCCTTCAGTCCAGCCTCTCTAAGCCTATTGCGGACAGTCTGAGCACTGATGGAGGGATTGTGCTTTCCTCGTGTAACTCGGGCAGTTGTTGCCATCCTGTACCTTTCCCGCAGTTGTGATGTTCAGATGTACCGATCCTGTTCAGGTGTTGTTACACGTGGTCTGCCACTGTGAGGATGATCAGCTGTCTGTCCTGTCTCCCTATAGTGCTGTCTTAGGCGTCTCACAGTACAAACATTGCAATTTATTGCCCTGGCTACATCTGCAGTCCTCATGCCTCCTTGCAGCATGCCTAAGGCAGTTCACACAGATGAGCAGGGACCATGGGCATCTTTCTTTTGGTGTTTTTCAGAGTCAATAGAAAGGCCTCTTTAGTGTCCTAAGTTTTCATAACTGTGACCTTAATTGCCTACCGTCTGTAAGCTGTTAGTATCTTAACGACTGTTCCACAGGTGCATGTTCATTAATTGTTTATGGTTCATTGAACATGCATGGGAAACAGTGTTTAAACCCTTTACAATGAATATCTGTGAAGTTATTTAGATTTTTACGAATTATCTTTGACCAACAGGGTCCTGAAAAGGGGACATTACTTTTTTTTTGCTGAGTTTAGTTGTGTACAGGTGTGGGGCTGCCTCCCCCTATCTGATTCAGAGGGGTTGGATTAAATGAGGAAGACACATTTCTTTTGAATTCATTCAGTTGTGCGACTGACTAGGTGTCCCCTTTCCCATATGGGGGAGGGAATGCTGTAGGTGTTTGTTCCCCTGTGTGCTGCGTGTGTCAGGTTCTTGTCCAGTTCTGGTGTTCAGGTCACTATAGACTAGTATATGTTCCTGGGTCTGGAAATGGTTGATCTCCCTCTCTAGGATGAATAAGCTGTCGCCATTAAAGTATGGGGAGTCTTTTGGGGGGATATTGGTAACACACAGGTGGACATTTTTCTCTGTTGAGATTGACTTATTTATTTCTAACCAGATGTAAAAAAGCTCCTGTTTTAATTAATTTCATGGAGTGGGTTATGTCTGGTCTATAACAAATTGGCATACCCCTTGACTCTTCCCTGTTTCACTCTTGGTAGTTTGGTGGATGGGACTACCAGGTCTCTGTAACCTAGAGGGCAACCAGTGTACCCATCACCTCTATACCATGTTTCTCGATCTTCCATCGAGTCATTTCCTAACAACCAGTAGGTAGGTTGTCAACCTTTTGAGTAAAATAAATCTCTCCCTCTCTCCCTGTGTTTTATTCACAAGGCACAAAAAAATAAGAAACAGGCCGAAACGGGGAGATACTATCTACACTTGTTCAGTAAGAAGTACTAGTTTTGTTTTCTGTTGCACAACGTTCTGCTACGTTGTGCTCCCATAAATACGACCCTGATGAGCGTAACAGAGCAGCAAGCCAGACTTTCTGGGAGCACAGTCCTCCTGTGCAGGGACAGACGGAGACAGCATTTCTGTCAGTTTTTTTCTTCATCCTGCAGATGGGAAGCTCATAGTACCGTCAGTTGCCCTCCAGGCCAGCCAGAGGAGATAATGTACCTCAAGATTAATATGTTTATTGAGAAAAGGGAATCATTTATACGCTCTACGGAATACCATTTCCTTCCATCCCACATTCCCAGTCTGTGACATGGCGCTCCGATCCAACCCGGAGCATGGAACATTCCAGGCAAAGGCCTAGCTACACCTGGGTCGTATTCACTAGTGCCCACCGTAGCAAAACAACAATTGTTTCTTGTTGGACAAGTACAGGTAGTCCCTACCTGTTTCTGTCAGTTTTTTTTTTGGTGCCTACTGAATGTGACCTTTTTGTCTTCCACCGGAATGGACATTTTCACACACCCCACCATACTTTGACTTACTCAGTTGAATGAGACCTTACTCGTTGTCCCTCTGTTTTGAGGTGAGTCGGCCTTTGGCTTCATCTTATTATTCATTTCAGCCCCACCTCATTGTGTGAGACTGGGATCCTCATTTTGGAAATGAAAGGGTGATGAGCCTGGACATGAGAGTAAGGTGATGAGTAGAATTTAAGATGACGCCGAAGAGGATAACTGACGTTTTACATGCCCGTAACCAATTGTGCTATTTTGTTCGTTGTTTGTAACTTGTTTTTTTTATATGTTGCTGCTACTGTCTCTTATGACTGAAAATAACTTCTGGACATCAGAACTGGGATTACTCACCACAAACTTTTTCCTTTAACGAGTCTGACGAAAAATATACACTGCTCTCCTGCGAACAGGCCCAGATCCCCATCATTTGAGTAAAGAAAAGACTTAGGAAAAGAGGACGTAGATCGGGCTGCATTTGGAGAATCCGTAGGCGAGCAAGTAAACTCCCACTGACATCAATTCTACTTGCTAACATGCAATCATTGGAAAATAAAATTGATGACCTAGGATTACTATTTTCCTACCAACGGGACATTAAGAACTGTAATATGTTTCACTGAGTCGTGGCTAAACGATGACATGGATAATATAGCGTTGGAGGGATTTTCGAATCACCGGCAGAACAGAGAAGCTACGTCGGGTAAGATGAGGGGTGGGGTGTGTGTCTTTTTGTCAATAATAGCTGGTGCGCGATGTCTAATATTAAAAAAGTCTCAAGGTATTTCTCGCCTGAGGTAGAGTACCTTATGATAAGCTATAGACCACAAGAGAGTTCTCATCTATATTATTCGTAGCCATCTATTTACCATCACAGACCGATGCTGGCACTAAGACCATACTCAACCAACTCTATAAGGCTATAAGCAAACCAAGAAAATTCTCACCCAGAAGTGGTGTTCCTAGTGACAGGGAACTTTAATGCAGGCAAATTTAAATATGTTTTCCAACATTTTTACCAGCATTTCACATCTGCAACCAGAGGTAAAAAAAACTCTTGACCACCTTTTACCCCACACACAGAGATGCGTACAAAGCTTTCCCCCTCCATTTGGCAAATCTTACCATAATTCTATCCTCCTGATTCCTGCTCACAAGCAAAAACTAAAGAAAGAAGTACCAGTGACTCGCTCAATACGGAAATGGTCAGATGACGCAGATGCTACGCTACAGGACTGTTTTTCTAGCAGACTGGAATATGTTCCCGGGATTCATCCAATGGCATTGAGGAGTATACCACCTCAGTCATCGGCAGCATCAATAAGTGCATTTACTACGTCGTTCCCACAGTGACCGTACATACATATCACAACCAGAAGCCATGGATTACAGGCAAGATCTGCTGCGACTTTCAAGGAGCGGGACACTAATCCGGGCACTTATAAGAAATCCCGCTAGGCCCTCAGGCGAACCATCAAACAAGCAAATCGCCAACACAGGATTAAGATTGAATCCTACTACACCGGCTCTGATGCTCGTTGGATGTGGCAGGGCTTGAAAACTATTACGGACTACAAAGGGGATATGCGAGCTGCCCAGTGATGCGAGCCTACCAGTCGTGCTAAATGCCTTTTATGCTCACTTCGAGGAAAGCAGGACTGAAGCATGCACGAGAGCACCAGCTGTTCTGGATGACTGTCTGATAATGCTCTCGGTAGCCGATGTGAATAAAACCTTTAAACAGTTCAACATTCACAAAGCAGTGGGATTACCAGGACGTGTACTCAAAGCATGCGTGGATCAACTGGCAAGTGTCTTCACTGATATTTTTAAACTCTCCCTGACTGAGTCTGTCATATCTACATGTTTCAAGCAGACCACCATAGTTCCTGTGCCCAATAAAACGAAATGTAACCTGCCTAAATTATTACCGTCCTGTAGCACTCACGTCGGTAGCCATGAAGTGCTTTGAAAGACTGGTAATGGCTCACATCAACCGCATCCTCCCGGATACCCTCCACCCACTCCAATTCGCATACCGCCTCAGCAGATCCACAGATGAAGCCATCTCAATCGCACTTGACACTGCCCTTTCCCACTTGGAAAAGAGGAACACCTAGATGAGAATACTGTTCATTGACTACAGTCCAGCGTTCAACACCGTAATGCTCATTACTAAGCTAAGGACCCTGGGACTAAACACCTCCCTCTGCAGCTGGATCCTGGACTTCCTGACGGGTCACCCCCAGGTGGTAAGGCAACAACACGTCTGCCACGCTGATGCTCAAACACTGGGGCCCCTCAGGGGTGTGTCCCCTCCTTGTCTCCATGTTCACCCATGACTGCGTTGCCAATCACTACACCATCACCAAGTTTGCTGATGACACAACAGTGGTAAGCCTGATCACCGACAATGATGAGACAGCCTATAGGGAGGAGGTCAGAGAACTGGCAGTGTGGTGCCATGACAACAACCTCTCCCTCAATGTGAGCAAGACAAAGGAGCTGATCATAGACTACAAGAAAATGCGGGCTGAACTGGCTCCCATTAACGTCAACGGGGCTGTAGTGGAGCGAGTCGAGAGTTTTGAGTTCCTTGGTGTCCATATCATCAACGATCTATCATGTTCCAAACACAACTAGACAGTCATGAAGAGGGCATGACAAAACCTATTCCCCCTCAGGAGACTGAAAAGATTTGACATGGGTCCCCAGATCCTCAAAAAGTTATACAGTGCACCATTGAGAGTATCTTGACTGGTTGCATCATCGCCTGATTTAGCAAGTGCTCAGCATCTGACAAATTACCTCAAACCTGTACCCCGACACAGAGACTCTGTACCGGTACCCCCTGTATATAGCCTTGTTATTGTGTTACTTTTTTGCTTTTTTACTTTAGTGTATTTGGTAAATGTTTTCTTAACTTTCCTTGAACTGCACTGTTGGTTAAGTGCTTGTAAGTAAGCATTTTCACAGTAAGGTCTATACCTGTTGTATTTGGGCACGTGACAAAGTTTGATTTGAATTACAACCTTGTCTCACATCACAATTTGTCAACTATATTTCACAAGTGTTCACACCTACAGCAAACAACTACAGCAAGACAAGCTTCTGGGTTCAGGGTGAGAGAATATAATTTCTGGCCACACCAGGCTCAAAACGAGCAGTTCAATAAAGATGATGTTCTAATAGAACTCAACACAGAACATCCCATAATGGACTTATGATACTAGTATGTCTCTTAAGTGGGCTGTGCGACTGTGGACTGATTTACGGCCTGTGCTTTCAGCTCTGTCCCGTATTAAGGTGGCCTTTGACTCTGGCCCTCAATGGGTTGTACTCTTACATCACTTTTGAGACTGACTCCGTGTCGAATAAGAATACAATTCTGTTCTACCTCTTTGACTCTGTGACAAATGTCACTTTAACTCACTAGAGAGTGTCTGACAGTCCGAGACTGTCCAAGAACATCATAAGTTGAGTGTTGAAGAGTTATTCATACGCTGCAGTCCTCACCCATCCATTGGCTAAAGTTCCTTCCAGCAGCTTATAGTCTCTCTTCATAGCCACGGAGAGTGGTTAGAGCCCCGCCAGGACTCCCAATCCCACTTAGCGGTCATGGAGCCAGTTAAGCATGGATTACTTGACTGCTCCACAATCGTCAGCTCAGCTGGCTGCTTTAGACCATTAAGGTCCGTTCCCAAGACAAGCTTGCACTGAGCGTGCCCACAACGAGCCGTCCTGCCATCTTGGCTGCTGTCTGGGGACGTCTTTGAAGCTGAATGAGGTTGGTGATTATGATGGGCTAAAACCACGTGCTACCTGGACCGCACCAAACATCCCGTCCTACTGGCCACTTGGCTAGACAACCAGGCTGCAGAAAATCCTTTTTGATTCTGTTGCTAGGCGATGGACACACCAAGGGTTGACATGACAGTGTTAGGTCATTTGTAGGTTTGTTGTATCCAGTCTTTGCCCAATACCTTTGTGAGGAGCAAAACTCCTATCACTTCCTATCCACGACATTATTGAATTAACAGCTCAATTACAATTAGTTAAGAGATTAGAAAAAACCCTGAAATACACCGGGGTAGGTGTACACGAGTGCCAGAGTTTGGAGGCTTTGCTATATTGGCCTAGCTGAGCCAGAGGTGCAGGTGTTGGAGCAGAGGTCTAGTGATGGTTGATGGTGTACGGTTGGACTGGAGAATGTACCAGCCAAACCAACACAACACATGACAGGTGGAGGGTGAACCCACACAGCACAGCACACAGGTCTGATCAAATAGGGTCTGCTATGCCCATCACTCCCTAAAATGCTTTTGCAGCTAGCGGTGTGCATTCCTTCACAGGTGTCACTGGACACGTAGTTGTCAGATCATATGTAGCCCATAATCCGGCCAATGAGACCTCCAGTAGGACAGAGATGGGCCTCTCTGTGTCTCCCTGAAACACAACCCGTACTGTTATCCTCAGTATGGCCCTGACAAAAGAAACCCAGATCAGTCTCACCATGCACCTACACACACACATACACACACACACACACACACACACACACACACACACACACACACACACACACACACACACACACACACACACACACACACACACACACACAGTCACACGCACGCCGGTGAAGTAGGAATAGGAAACATCAATATTAAAGCAGCTGCTGCTTTTTCATTTGCCACGACACTATCTCACCAGGAGTCAAAACACATTGACTGAGAAAAGCTGGGAATCCCATTCCGTCCGGGAGCTTCTGATCCACACCCAAAACTAACTGTTCCGTCAGTGCCAGGAATGTCACGTCGACAGGACAAACTAATGCGACCCACCTGGAAATCCAGTCATCTTTGGCAGGGGGAAGGGGGAGACTGAGAGTGAAAGAGGTAGAGGAATAAGAGGGGAGGACACAGATTACTTAAACCCTGCAGGAGTGCAGGTCTTATGCTTTATGAATTGTTATAAGTGTATGACCTTTCATAATGGCTCAAGACATATAATACAGTTATGTGGGAAACGTTTATTTGTCAGGATCATAATGAGTCTTGACGTTATTAAGGAGTCATGCATGCGTATGACATGTCTTACACAGCGTTATTAATTGCCTCATAATGCTGCCGCCTCATTATACCTGCAGGCTTTAAGTAAAGTGCTACAAATCAAACCTTAAGCTCTTTATCTCCACAAAATGCACTGGCCATACAACTTCTGAGTTAATGGACTTTGCAAAATGCATCTTGCATCACCATTAGTGGTATATGCAGATAACATGCAAGAGTTCCGGTGCTGGTCTCAACTATAGCTCTGCACAAAGATTATATATTTAAGGTAGTTCATGTTACTCACTTCAGCTACCAAGAGGAAACAGATTAGCCTAGATGTTTGTCAGTTGTTTCCACACAACTTCACAGCCAAAGATAGGAGATAAAAACACATGCCGCTGAAAGGAGTGGTCTACATTATGAAATAATTTTTTTTTGCTCATTTGTCCGCACTAATCAATTGCTTAGAAATGTAGAATGATTGAATAACTTGAAATTATGGAAAGGGGGTAAAGATCACAGATATAGTGAAGGAAAGGGTAAAAGGTTAGAAAAAATAAAGAGCACTTCAAATCCTCCGCATAAATCCTATGAAAGTCATACCCCACATGAAATAAAACTTTTCCATCCAGATGACCTATTCCAACTATCTTAGTTTGGCATCTGTAGAACGTTTCAGAGCGACTGTGGCAACGTATGTGTATGAACAGATATTTTTGCATTTGCTATAGGCCGAAGTCCCCACCCCCATCTAATCAGTGCCTCGGTAATCATTCACTCATGTTAGAGCATAATAACCGGTGCTTCCATCCCCTCCTGTTAAAATGAGGTCAGATGAGAGAGGTCAGACTGGCTCTATTGCTCTTAATGAGATAGAAATTCTCATCATGCCGCTAGAGGACCCTGGACCTCCATGGCCCTCTGGGCAATCCACATACTGACACCACAACCCATGCATCTCATCCAGCACATTAAAATAGGTCTAACTAGTAAACACACGAGTGCACTCTTCCCGGAACCGCATCGCCAAAATGTATTTGAGAGCCCTGCTCTCTATCCAACTCATTAGCGTTATGTGTTAATGTGTCGTTCCTCTCCATATGATCTGAGGAATTAGCTAGCTAGCCGCCCTGCTCGACTAAAGCGACTCGCTCACAAAACATGCTTAGTTAGCTATTGTATTTTGTTTTCAAAACATTGTTTCAGACGTCAATGACCTTCATTAGTTGTTGTTGGATGTGGAAGATGCAGACGAGTGAAGAATAGTGACTAAGACATTAGATTTTAACTCCCCGACCGTCTCAAACTCTAAAGATGAGCTTAGGGGGAGATGATGTGGCAGTCCGAGAGGATGCGACTCTTCACGGTGCATCAATCCAATGGTTCCTGTCAGTTGGCTGGCACAGTGAAAACCCTGGCTTCTCTTCGTTTATTGTCCTGATAATTGTTTATGGACCCTGGGGGCAGGCTCTCTGTGAGTGTAAAAGATTGTTTTTACGAGGAAGAGGGCCAACAATCACAGTTGAGAAATAAGATATTTTCAGATGTTGGTTCCTTCCGTGGTGCATTGAAGTGAAGGGTCTTTTCAACAGTGGCGTGTTAGTCATGGATGCCAAGGGAAGCCAGGCTTCCCCCCAAAAAATGACCAACAAAAAATCAACAAATCATTTCTTTGTATGAGTAGCCCATCTATCTGATGTTGTCTGGTCAAAAAGAGGATGACAAAAAGAGTACGATACTACACTGTACCGTACAGTATCGAAGAGCCCTCACTGCTGCGCGATCGTCCTATTTTTTCCAACTTAATTGAGGAAAATAAGAACATTCCAAAATTAATTTTTGGTTCGGTCGCAAAGCTAACTAAAAAGCAGCATTCCCCAAGAGAGGATGGCTTTCACTTCAGCAGTGATACATTCATGAACTTCTTTGAGGAAAAGATCAATTTCATTAGAAAGCAAATGATGGACTCCTCTTTAAATCTGCGTATTCCTCCAAAGCTCAGTTGTCCTGAGTCTGCACAACTCTGCCAGCGCCTAAGATCAAGGGAGACACTCAAGTGTTTTTGTACTCTCTTGACACAATGATGAAAATAGTCATGGCCTCTAAACATTCAAGCTGCATACTGGACCGTGTTCCAACTAAACTACTGAAAGAGCTGCTTCCTGTGCTTGGCCATTCCTCTCAATTCTTTTTAGAAAAGGCTGTTGCGCAGCAACTCACTGCCTTCCTGAAGACAAACAATGTATATGAAACACTTCAGTCTGGTTTTAGACCCCATCAAAGCACTGAGACTGCACTTGTGAAGGTGGTAAATGACCTTTTAATGGTGTCAGACCGAGGCTCTGCATCTGTCCCCGTGCTCCTAGACCTTAGTGCTGCTTTTGATACCATCGATCACCACATTCTTTTGGAGAGATTAGAAACCCAAATTGGTCTACACGGACCAGTTCTGGCCTGGTTTAGATCTTATCTGTCGGAAAGATATCAGTTTGTCTCTGTGGATGGTTTGTCCTCTGACAAATCAACTGTAAATGTTGGTGTTCCTCAAGTTTCTGTTTTAGGACCACTATTGTTTTCACTATATATTTTATCTCTTGGTGATGTCATTTGGAAACATAATGTTAACTTTCACTGCTATTCAGATGACACACAGCTGTACATTTCGATGAAACATGGTGAAGCCCCAAAATTGCCTTTGCTGAAAGCCTGTGTTTCAGACATAAGGAAGTGGATTGGACCAAACAGAGAGATGCTTGTTCTTGTTCTTGGTCCCAAGAAACAAAGAGATCTTCTGTTGAATCTGACAATTAATCTTGATGGTTGTACAGTTGTCTCAAATAAAACTGTGAAGGACCTCGGCGTTACTCTGGACCCTGATCTCTCTTTTGACGAACACATCAAGACTGTTTCAAGGACAGCTTTTTTCCATTTACATAACATTGCAAAATTCAGAAACTTTATGTCCAAAAATGATGCAGAAAAATGAATCCATGCTTTTTTCACTTCTAGATTAAACTACTGCAATGCTCCACTTTCCAGCTACCTGGATAAAGCACCAAAAAGACTTCAGTTAGTGCTAAACTAGAACCAAAAAATGTGATCATATTACTCCAGTGCTAGCCTCTCTACACTGGCTTCCTATTAAGGCAAGGGCTGATTTCAAGGTTTTACTGCTAACCTACAAAGCATTAAATGGGCTTGCTTCTACCTATCTTTCTGATTTGGTCCTGCCGTACATACCTACACGTACGCTATGGTCACAAGACGCAGGCCTCCTAACTGTCCCTAGAATTTCTAAGCAAACAGCTGGAGGCAGGGCTTTCTCCTATAGAGCTCCATTTTTATGGAATGGTCTGCCTACCCATGTGAAAGACGCAGACTCGGTCTCAACATTTAAGTCTTTACTGAAGACTCATCTCTTCAGTAGGTCCTATGATTGAGTGTAGTCTGGCCCAGGAGTGTGAAGGTGAACGGAAAGGCACTGGAGAAACAAACCACCCTTGCTGTCTCTGCCTGGCCAGTTCCCCTCTCTCCACTGGGAGTCACTGGCTTACTGGTGCTCTTCCATGCCATCCCTAGGAGGGGTGCGTCACTTGAGTGGGTTGAGTCACTGATGTGATCTTCCTGTCTGGGTTGGAGCCCACCCTTGGGTTGTGCCATGGCAGAGATCTTTGTGGGCTATACTCGGCCTTGTCTCAGGATGGTAAGTTGGTGGTTGAAGATATCCCTCTAGTGGTGTGGGGGCTGTGCTTTGGCGAAGTGGGTGGAGTTATATCCTCCCTGTTTGGCCCTGTCCGGGGGTTTCGTCGGTCAGGGCCACAGTGTCTCCTGACCCCTCCTGTCTCAGCCTCCCGTATTTATGCTGCAGTAGTTTGTGTCGGGGGGCAATGGTCAGTCTGTTATATCTGGAGTATTTCTCCTGTCTTATCCGGTGTCCTGTGTGAATTTAAGTATGCTCTCTCCAATTCTCTCTCTCTTTCTCTCTTTTTTTCTTTCTCTCTCTCAGAGGACGTGACCCTAGGACCATGCCTCAGGACTACCTGGCCTGATGACTCCTTGCTGTCCTTGCTCTGCTGTTTTCAACTCTCTAGAGACAGCAGGAGTAGTAGAGATACTCTTATTGATCGGCTATGAAAAACCAACTGACATTTATTTACTCCTGAGGTGCTGACTTGTTGCACCCTCGACAACTACTGTAATTATTAGTATTTGACCATGCTGGTCATTTATGAACATTTGAACATCTTGGCCATGTTCTGTTATAATCTCCACCCAGCACAGCCAGAAGAGGACTGGCCACCCCTCATAGCCTGGTTACTCTCTAGGTTTCTTCCTAGGTTTTGGCCTTTCTAGGGGGTTTTTCCTAGCCACCGTGCTTCTACACCTGCATTGCTTGCTGTTTTGGGTTTTAGGCTGTGTTTCTGTACAGCACTTCAACACATCAGCTGATGTAAGAAGGGCTATATAAATCAATTTTATTTTATTTGCTTCCCGTAACATTGAATACAAGGGAAGCCAGCGTGCATTTGGCCTCACTTGATAAAAACAATAGTCAATCAGCATTGAGCTCAACTGTGAATGGTCCCGATTCACCCCCCAAAAAAAAAAGTGTCAATGGAAGCCAGTTTGGATTTGGCTTCACACCAATCACATCACGAACACAGCCAAACGACAGTGACAGAAAAAAACATGAATTGTTGCATCTCGTTGTTGTTTTCCTCCGGTGTCTCACTAGCTAGCTAAAATTGTCCTGTTCATAAATTAACAAAGGATGGAGATAGGGATTTGGACTTGTGGTTTTTACTAAATTCTCCGTACTGGCCAATGATAATAAAGGCGATTCTGATCCAACCATAAATTCATACATTCTGCGTGCCCCTGGCCTGAAAGGATGGAAGTTCAATATGTAGATAGATATAGTAGGCTAATGTTAACTAGCTGGTTCATCATTGCCCATGAAAATAAGTTAGGCTCGCGAGCAAGCATTTTAGCCAGGACAACAACAAATAAACGTATGTTGCCTACCGTATGATCGTCATAGACCGTTTCGGCGACATGAAAGAGAGGAGGATGGCATTAGCGTTCCTCTACAAGTAGGGTGAGTCAACATGTTGTTTTTGTACTTGTACGAACACACACATAGAGAAATTGGTACCATGGACAGCCACATCATATTTAGTTTATGTTGATTGGACTAAATTGTTTTTGGTATCTTTTAATTGTCACTGTATTAGACTAAGCATAGGTGATTTGATGATGTGGAAGTTGAAATTGTGCTGGAATAGTGGAGGCATCTCCTGTTTTCTTTGCGACTTGCGGTAACTCTCTGTGATTCTAAATAAATAGTTGTCTGAAAATGTCAAACATGAACTTGATTGTCAATGCTGTATGTCATGTAAGTGTTTTTTGTTAGTTTTATTTTACATGCAGTAGGATTTGTTGTTGTCCGGTTTTGTGATGAAACAAAGGTGGTTGAATTTATTCTGCCCCCTCGTATTGTCTCTGCCTTTAGGCTTATATATCACGGTGGCAAGGCATATGAACTAACATGTTCTAGTGCAAACAACACAATTATCACCACACAATATGCCATTTTATTCCCTGGCTTGGCATCCCCGGTGATTTCACCCATCCACCGCTACTGCTTTTCAAAGCACTCACTGATTATGGCATCTCTGAAGATAAAGTTGTCTGTAATGATATAAAATTCAGAATTGTCCATGCAATGAGGATGTTTCCAGTCACCAAATGCAGAATGTGACAATTTTTGCATATCCTTTTTTTCCATGCAGCCCCTGTCAACCATTGTTGAGGAATATACACCTACTGTCTCTATGGCAACCACTCTGATTTGGCTGGAGTGGAGATGGCTGGTGCACAGAGCTCTTGAACGAAGGCCAACCCATACCGCCACACCTGGGAAATACATTGACTCCTCACATACATTTCCAGATGTGAGTTACTATTTGAGAGACTTGTGATCTCTAATTGGACTGTCCACCAATAAAAAGCTGTATAAGCGTGAGTGAGATGCATGATTTCAAATAATTTGCATATGGAAGTATGGCTGTGAATTTATCGGATCGAAGTCTATAATGCTTAAAATAAAATGAAATTGTATTAGTCACATACACATGTTTAGCAGATGTTATTGCAGGTGTAGCGAAATGCTTGTTTCTCTAGCTCCAATAGTGCAGTAATATCTAACAATTTACAACGATACACACAGATCTAAAAGTAAAAGGATGGCATTAAGAAATGTATAACTATTAGGATGAGCTATATCGGAGTCCGGAGTATACATATATAGTATGATGTATGTGGATAGAATATTTTGTATATCTGTAGAATATCTGTATATATCTGTAGGATAGAATAGTGTATATTTACAGATTTTTTTATTTATTTATAGGATAGCATTGACAATACACACATCTAAAGTAAAGGAATGGAATTAATAATGGACTAGCCATGTCAGAGCGGTTGTGATTGTGAATGATCAGTGATTTATGTGAATGCGATTGCCTCTGACCCCCTGTTGTGATGTGTGACTGCAGGTAGGCTCTGGGATCTCTGCTCTGCTGTAGGCTAAGAGTAAATGGGATAATCTGGGTTTACAGGGCTGGGTGGCAGCAGTGACGCAGGGTTTGCACTGCTTGATAGATGCCCTGAAGGCTGCCCCACCCCGACCGGCCATGACATGGCACAGCATGTTAGTCCTAATATGAAATGTTTGGCTTTGGCAGGCTTCTATCTGATGTTTGATGGAGATGAGCGTCTGTTTCTCTGATGCTAGCTGTCATGCTGTACTGCACTGTGCCATGGACGTTCAGTCTGACACTGACATTAGAGTCTGACTAACACTGTGCTGTTGTGTCAGCTGTCTCACTCACACTTCAGTAGAGAGCATTAAGCCCAGGGGGTATGATGATGGGGAAAACAAGGGATTCAAGACAACAGAGACCGTTAATGTCCACAACACACATTCACAACACTAGTTAGCCCAGGCCAGGCGGTATATTGGCCAAGAAGAGAGAAATACATGGTTGCATACAGGGACTAAACTCATATTGTCAGAACTTCTATGGCTGGACACGTCCCCATCACATTTATAAGACCACTTAGCTAGTCAGGCTTTCCCGAGCCTCTAGGCTAAAGTCCCCTCAACATTGGTAAGACCCCTCCCACATTAAAAAAGACTAGTTTACTATAGAATATTGAAGTACTTACTATAGAATTCTATAGTAAACTGAAGTATACTGTAGAATAATATACTACACACTTTAGTATCCCTCAATCATGTGTAGTAATTATAATAGAATGTTGTATCTTTAGAATACTATAGTAAATACTACAGTATTAGCCGCAAAAAAAGCACTGTAGTAAATACTACAGAAATGTCTTAAAAAACACTACTCTTTTTAACTATAGTAAATACTACAGTATTTAAATTGTGTAGAG